>NW_028118927.1:0-8435 GCF_965119305.1 Pelophylax lessonae | reverse complement strand
GAGAGATCATACAGCAGTACTGGAGGATGATGGAAGAGAGATCATAGAGCTGTACTGGAGGATGATGGAAGAGAGATCACAGAGTTGTACTGGAGAATTATGGAAGAAAGATCACAGAGCTGTACTAGAGGGTGATGGAAGAGAGATCACAGAGCTGTACTGGAGGATGATGGGAGAGAGATCACAGAGCTGTACTGCAGGATGATGGAAGAGAGAACACAGAGCTGTACTGAGGATGATGGGAAGAGAGATCACAGAGCTGTACTGGAGGATGATGGAAGAGAGATCACAGAGCTGTACTGGAGGATGATGGAAGAGAGATCACAGAGTTGTACTGGAGGATGAAGGAAGAGAGATCACAGAGCTGTACTGGAGGATGATGGAAGAGAGATCACAGAGCTGTACTGGAGGATGATAGAAGAGAGATTACAGAGCTGTACTGGAGGGTGATGGAAGAGAGATCACAGAGCTGTACTGGAGGATGATGGAAGAGAGAACACAGAGCTGTACTGGAGGATGATGGAAGAGAGATCACAGAGCTATACTGGAGGATGATGGAAGAGAGATCACAGAGTTGTACTGATGGATGATGGAAGAGAGATCACAGAGCTGTACTGGAGGATGATGGAAGGAAGATCACAGAGCTGTACTGGAGGATGATGGAAGAGAGATCACAGAGCTGTACTGGAGGATGATGGAAGAGAGATTACAGAGCTGTACTGGAGAATGGTGGAAGAGAGATCACAGAGCTGTACTGGAGGATGATGGCAGAGAGATCACAGAGCTGTACTGGAGGATGATGAAAGGGAGATCACAGAGCTGTACTGGAGGACAATGGAAGAGAGATTACAGAGCTGTACTGGAGGATGATGGAAGAGAGATCACAGAGCTGTACTGGAGGATGATGGCAGAGAGATCACAGAGCTGTACTGGAGGATGATGGAAGACAGATCACAGAGCTGTACTGGAGGATGATGGAAAAGAGATCACAGAGCTGTACTGGAGGATGATGGAAGAGAGATCACAGAGCTGTACTGGAGGATGATGGAAGAGAGATTACAGAGCTGTACTGGAGGGTGATGGAAGAGAGATCACAGAGCTGTACTGCAGGATGATGGAAGAGAGAACACAGAGCTGTACTGGAGGATGATGGAAGAGAGATCACAGAGCTATACTGGAGGATGATGGAAGAGAGATCACAGAGTTGTACTGGAGGATGATGGAAGAGAGATCACATAGCTGTAATGGAGGATGATGGAAGGGAGATCACAGAGCTGTACTGGAGGATGATGGAAGAGAGATTACAGAGCTGTACTGGAGGATGATGGAAGAGAGATCACAGAGCTGTACTGGAGGATGATGGCAGAGAGATCACAGAGCTGTACTGGAGGATGATGGAAGAGAGATCACAGAGCTGTACTGGAGGATGATGGAAGAGAGATCACAGAGCTGTAGTGGAGGATTATGGAAGAGAGATCACAGAGCTGTACTGGAGGATGATGGAAGAGAGAACACAGAGCTGTACTGGAGGGTGATGGAAGAGAGATTACAGAGCTCTACTGGAGGATGATGGAAGAGAGATCACAGCGCTGTACTGGAGGATGATGGAAGAGAGATCACAGAGCTGTACTGGAGGGTGATGGAAGAGAGATCACAGAGCTGTACTGGAGGATGATAGAAGAGAGTTCACAGAGCTGTACTGGAGGATGATGGAAGAGAGATCACAGAGCTGTACTGGAGGATGATAGAGAGAGATCCCAGAGCTGTACTGGAGGATGATGGAAGAGAGATCACAGGGCTGTACTGGAGGATGATGGAAGAGAGAGCACAGAGCTGTACTGGAGGATGATGGAAGAGAGAACACAGACCTGTACTGGAGGATGATGGAAGAGAGAACACAGAGCTGTACTGGAGGATGATGGAAGAGAGATCACAGAGCAGTACTGGAGGATGATGGAAGAGAGATCACAGAGCTGTACTGGAGGATGATGGAAGAGAGATCAAAGAGCTGTACTGGAGGATGATGGAAGAGAGATCACAGAGCTGTACTGGAGGATGATGAAAGAGAGGTCAGAGAGTTGTACTGGAGGATTATGGAAGAGAGATCACAGAGCTGTACTGGAGGATGATGAAGGAGAGATCACAGAGCTGTACTGGAGGATAATGGAAGAGAGATCACAGAGCTGTACTGGAGGATGATGGAAGAGAGATCACAGAGCTGTACTGGAGGATGATGGAAGAGAGATCACAGAGCTGTACTGGAGGAAGATGGAAAAAAGATCACAGAGCTGTACTGGAGGATGATGGAAGAGAGATTACAGAGCTGTACTGGAGGGTGATGGAAGAGAGATTACAGAGCTGTACTGGAGGGTGATGGAAGAGAAATCACAGAGCTGTACTGGAGGTTGATGGAAGAGAGAACTCAGAGCTGTACTGGAGGGTGCGGGAAATGTGATCACAGAGCTGTATTGGAGGATGATGGAAGAGAGATCACAGAGCTGTAATGGAGGGTGCAGGAAAAGTGATCACAGAGCTGTATTGGATGATGATGTAAGAGAGATCACAGAGCTGTACTGGAGGATGATGGAAGAGAGATTGCAGGGCTGTACTGGAGGGTGCGGGAAATGTGATCACAGAGCTGTATTGGAGGATGATGGAAGAGAGATCACAGAGCTGTAATGGAGGGTGCAGGAAAAGTGATCACAGAGCTGTATTGGAGGATGATGTAAGAGAGATCACAGTGTTGTACTGGAGGATGATGGAAGAGAGAACACAGAGCTGTACTGGAAGATGATGGAAGAGAGATTGCAGGGCTCTACTGGAGGGTGCGGGAATTGTGATCACAGAGCTGTATTGGAGGATGATGTAAGAGAGATCACAGTGTTGTACTGGAGGATGAAGGAAGAGAGATTACAGAGCTGTACTGGAGGATGATGAAAGAGAGATCACAGAGCTGTACTGCAGGATGATGGTGTGATGGTGTTCACCATCACTGGAATTTAAGGACAGATGGGTGAGGGGTTGAATTGCTTCATTTTTGTCAGCAAGGTCAATTGTTCCCTTTGCCATGAGGTTTCTGAGCAGGAAGCCCATTCCTAATATGGTCATCCCAGGAAGTTCTGAGGAGCCGGACTGTCTGGGGGTGGCTCCCCATTCAACTATTGTCAGGTGGGCTAATGCTAATGACCGCACCTGTTGTCTGCTAAGGGAGGTATTGACATAGAGTAATGTGTATTCAGGGCTCGTTAGACAACCATTGTTCTGTGTCTGACTATTGTGTACATTGATTGCCCCCTGGGGCTTCTGTCTCCTTGCATTGGTCAAAGTTATCTGACCAATCACTACTGACTCATTTTCAAGCCCTCATTTGCATTGGTCAAAGCTATCTGACCAATCCCTGTTGACTCATTTCAAGCCCTCATTTGCATGGATATTCCACTTTCTGTGTAAAGTGTGCTGTGTTCTTCCAATAAACGGTCTTCCTGTTTGAACGTACATACAGCTTGCCTGGTGTTTTGTTCTAGTGGATTCCGGACGGCACATAGCTGTAGTTCAGATCCCGGATCCTTGGTTGACCGAACCATCAGACGTTGCGATCGGCAAGCGGACTTACTAGAAACAAAGGAGTGTCGGGAGAGCGGACAGAGCGAGCAAGGGTCTCGTCACATTGGTTGGCAGCGGTGGGATTTGCTCTCCAGTTACCGGGACACTCCAAACCACCAGAGTCAATGACCAGCTATGCAGCATGCAGGAGAGCCACGCTGAAAGATTTACTTGAGAGCCGCGGAGGGACCGGTGGGACAAAGAACAAGGCCACCCTGATCAGTGAGCTAGCCGAGATGGATCAGAGGGATGGTGATGCAGGACCCCGGTCAGTTGAAGACTTTTTTCAGCAACGAGTTCGGGAGCGGTTGGCATTATATGGTGCTAACCCATCAGAGACCGCCATACAGAATGCCATTAGAGACATCCAGCTGCAGGATGAACGGCAAGAGAGGGAACGAGAGCGGCAACATGAGCAGAAAATGGCAGAAATACGTCAATCGGAGAAAACGCCTAAAGATGCAGCGACTGTCCGTAAGTTGCCCTTTCGGGCGTTCAAACTATTTAAGGAAGGAGAGGAGGAAATTGACGCATTCCTGCAGGACTTTGAGAGACTATTCCAGATACATGAAGTACTGTCCCAAGATTGGGTCGTTTTACTGGCGAGTAATTTAACTGGCAGAGCGGCGGATGCATTTCGGGCCCTGGAGGACGAAGACGCTAAAGACTACGACCGGGTAAAAGAAGCTTTGCTAGCCCGATTTGCCATTACACCCGAAGCCAGCCGGATTAAGTTTCGAGAATCCCGGAAATAAACCAACACAACATACGTGGAGTGGGCACATCGTATGCAGCGGAACCTTAAGAGCTGGTTCCAGGGAAGCCACGCTCATACCATAGAGGACATCACCCAGCTAGTACTATTAGAACAGTTTTTTAACCACACCCCTTCGGTAGTACGGGATTGGGTGCGAGATAAACAACCACAGACGATACAACAAGCAGCTACTCTGGCCGATGAATATCTGGACTCTCGAAGGTCAGGTGAAAACGAGCGCTATCCACTATCTCGGCCCAGTTTACCAGCCTCTAAGCCAACTTCAGTACCCCCGTGGTCTGCCTCGAGACCCCCAGCCCGACCCAACCCACCTACCGGACCTAAGTGCTATACCTGTAACCGAACTGGTCATCTGCAACGACATTGCCCTAGCCAATCCACGAGGTATTGAGAGACTAATCATCCGTCCAGACCAGCGGCTCATTGCTACCAGAATGAGCCCAACCATCGAGATGTTCAGGAAGAGTGCGGCGATCTTTTTGAAGCGGATCCTGTCCAAGCTGCTGCCGGAGATAATCGGCAGCACCATCGCCAGGCAGTATGGGTTAATGGGCAGCCGGCCCAGGGACTCCGCGATTCCGGGGCTACGATTACCCTCATCCAGCCTCACATGATTCCCCAGTCAGCCCGGACCGGCCAGACTGTTGCAGTCAGGGTAGCAGGGGGCCAGGTGCTACGTTTATCCACCGCCCAAGTCCTCTTGGATTGGGGCTCAGGGGAGCGACATGTGCGAGTGGGATTACTACGCGAGTTACCCGCAGAAGTACTTTTGGGGAACGACTTGGGCCATTTAACTTCCTCGTATGCCCCAGAGGCTGCCATGGCCGTAACCACCAGACGTCAGAGCCAACTCCAAGGCAACTCCACTCCTATGGGGACCCAGGTAAGACCAAATCCTCCTACGTTACCCCGAATTGACAACACCGTGTCCTGGGATTCTCCCTCTGACGTTAGGCAAGAGACTCAGAGTGACCCAACTTTAGCGGGTTATCGGGACAGGGCGGGCAAGGATCCAGGTGGGGTGGGGGAAGACAGAATAGAGTGGGAGGGGGGGTTTCTTTATCGTTACACTGAGGGAATGGGCACTGGGAAGCGACAGGGCCCCCACAAACAGCTAGTTGTACCCCAGAAGTACAGACGGGAGCTATTGCGACTGGCTCACGACATCCCCTTGGCCGGACATTTAGGGATAGCCAAGACCCGGAGTCGGTTGTCTCATGCTTTCTTCTGGCCCAGATTACATGCAGAGGTGCGAGAATATTGCCGGACCTGTGAGACTTGTCAGAAAGTAGGGAAGACAGGGGATCACCCAAAAGCCTCGCTGCAACCCCTGCCAATTATTAGAGAACCCTTTAGCCGCATAGCGGTAGATATTATAGGCCCACTGGCCCGCCCCAGTGCCACCGGGAAAAAGTATATTCTTACGGTGGTGGATTACGCCACCCGCTACCCGGAAGCCATTCCCTTATCCAATATCCAGGCGGATACAGTAGCAGATGCCTTACTGCGGGTATTTACTAGGGTAGGGTTTCCCCACGAGATATTGTCCGATCAGGGTACCCAGTTCACAGCGGAACTGACGCAGCAGCTCTGGCGTCTCTGTGGGATTAAACCCCTCCAGAGCGCCCCCTACCACCCTCAGACTAATGGGCTGTGTGAGAGATTTAATGGGACCCTGAAGCAGCTGCTTCGGGCCTTCGTGGAGAGTAGGAAGGATTGGGAGAAATACCTTCCCCATCTACTGTTTGCATATAGAGAGGTACCCCAAGAGTCCACAGGGTTTTCCCCATTTGAGCTGTTATATGGGCGAAGGGTTAGGGGACCCTTAGACTTAGTAAGGGCCCAGTGGGAGGGGGCAGAGGATCCGGAAGGCCTCCCCATCCTTAGTTATGTCTTGGAACTCAGGGAGCGACTGCGGGACCTTACTGAGCTAGTCCATGAGAATATGCAATCAGCCCAGAGTCAGCAGAAGGTTTGGTATGATCGGTCTGCGCGGAATCGCAGCTTTTATATTGGACAGAAAGTCCTGGTACTAAAACCCCTGAAGCAAAATAAATTGCAGGCCTCCTGGCAGGGCCCCTATCAGGTGGTAAAACAGCTGTGCGATACCACCTACGTGGTTGCCAGCTGTGCAGACACCAACATTAAGAGGACGTTCCACATTAATATGATGAAGGCCTTTAATGAGAGGGCTGAGGCAGTAGCCGCCATATGCGCTCCGGCCACCGGGGACTCTGAATATCTACCGATGCTGGAGCTTCCCGAAATCAATAACTGTTCTGGGGGGTGGAGGATATACAGCTAGGAGATAGATTAGGATCCCAAGAACGAGAACAGGCCCGAGAATTACTCCAGGACCGACAGGAGATGTTCTCGGCACTCCCTGGGTATACTCACATAGCTGTGCACAAGGTAGAGACTCCTGGGCAGAAGCCCCTGAGACAACCAGCCTATAGGATTCCCGGAGCAGTGCAAGAAGGGATGAGAGCAGAGATTAGGGAAATGCTCGAGTTAGGGGTGATCGAACCATCAACAAGCCCCTGGGCGTCCACTGTAGTATTAGTCCCAAAACGGGATGGCACGATCCGATTTTGTGTGGACTATAGGCGACTGAATGACTGTACTGTGACAGATGCCTACCCTATGCCCCGAGTGGATGAATTGCTGGACAAAATAGCCCAGGGACATTATCTGACGACTATTGACTTGTGTAAAGGCTACTGGCAGATTCCCTTGGACGCGGAACCAATTCCGAAGTCGGCCTTCATCACCCCGTTCGGCCTGTACCAGTTTCTGGTGATGCCATTTGGGATGAAGAATGCTCCGGCTACCTTCCAGCGGATGATAGATGAACTCCTCGATGGTCTGCAAGATTTTGCATGTGCATATCTTGACGACATCGCAATCTATAGCCAGACCTGGGAGGAACATCTTAGACACCTGGGAATAGTGCTAGATAGAATCCGAGCCGCAAACCTGACCCTAAAGCCAGACAAATGTAATATAAGGATGTCTGAGGTGCAATATCTGGGACATAGAGTGGGATGTGGGAAGCAGAGGCCAGAACCTGCCAAAATAGAGGCCGTCCTAAACTGGCCGGTTCCCAGAACCAAGACCCAGGTACTTGCATTTTTAGGGACAGCAGGGTACTACAGGAGGTTTGTACCCCACTATAGTGACATAGCCAAACCCCTAACGGACCTGACCAAAAAGACTCTCCCGAAACAGGTCCTGTGGTCCTCGGAGTGCGAGACAGCCTTTCATCAGTTAAAAACCGCCCTAACGCAAGCTCCCATACTGGCGGCACCCGATCCTAACAAACGCTTTGTGGTTCATACAGATGCCTCCATGTTCGGACTGGGAGCTGTACTAAGCCAAATTGGTGAGGACGGGAAAGAGCACCCGGTGGCGTATCTCAGCCGCAAGTTGTTACCCCGGGAAGTTGGATATGCTGCCGTGGAAAAAGAGTGTTTGGCCTTAGTCTGGGCTTTAAAGAAATTGCAGCCCTACGTGTATGGACGCTCTTTTACCGTCATGACGGACCACAATCCCTTGATATGGCTTAACCGAGTGGCGGGAGAGAACGGGCGATTACTACGGTGGAGCCTGGCGTTGCAACCATACAATTTCACCATACAATACCGGCCTGGGCCTCAAAATGGGAATGCGGATGGGTTATCCCGGCAGACAGACCTAGAACCTTAAGACTACTTTTCCAACATCCTCGAGTTGACCCGTTCGGGGTCCCACTGTGGCTGTTGGACTGTTTACCCGGGGGAAGATATGTGATGGTGTTCACCATCACTGGAATTTAAGGACAGATGGGTGAGGGGTTGAATTGCTTCATTTTTGTCAGCAAGGTCAATTGTTCCCTTTGCCATGAGGTTTCTGAGCAGGAAGCCCATTCCTAATATGGTCATCCCAGGAAGTTCTGAGGAGCCGGACTGTCTGGGGGTGGCTCCCCATTCAACTATTGTCAGGTGGGCAAATGCTAATGACCGCACCTGTTGTCTGCTAAGGGAGGTATTGACACAGAGTAATGTGTATTCAGGGC
>NW_028118928.1:0-8851 GCF_965119305.1 Pelophylax lessonae | reverse complement strand
ACTTGCTATTTCACTGGCACATTTATTGTTATTCATTTGCTATTTTCACTGGCACATTATCAACTTTATTTTATATACCTGTTGTACAGCCTGCTTGGTTGTAGGGGTTCACACTTCAGAGGGCACTTACCCGATTTTCATTTATCACTTCATCTATTATCTGAATAAGATTTTTCACTTTCACATACCCATTGTGCAACCTTTTGGTTGTAGGGGTTCACTCTTCAGAGGGCACTCACTTGAGTTTTTCACATCACTTCATCTATTATCTCATTAAGACGTTTTCTTTTTTATCTTAATTGTTTATCTATAGGAGCACTTTTGTATATCATTTTAAAAGTATTTTTATCATCAACTTTTATTTCACAAATAAGCACTTGATTATTTACGGCTGCACATCATTTACATTTTTTAGGATCATAGAAGATTTTAAAAAGTATGTATCTTTCTATTAGTTTTACTCTTATATTTATGGTTCATCCAGTAGGGACATCTTGCGCTGATTCTTCCTTTTCTCTTTGACTTACTTTGTATGTGGTGACACTAAGGAATTAGCTGCGGAGTCCGGGTGCTCCATTTTGCTATCAGCCCCCTCCTTATCCCCGCTCTTTTTTCTAGTGGTAGCGCATAGGTTTATTCTCCTATATATTTGTGTATTAAATTAATTAATTTTGTGCTTAAATAATTAAAAATCCAAAATATTCATATGTGACATATGTGTCCATATTTGGACTTTATTTATTGGCTTTTTTGCACTTTGCACACTGGACTTTTATATCTATATATTTTCTCTTTTCTATGAATATTATATTATATATTATATTTTACTACTTTATTAGCACTATTGGCACTTTAACCACTTGCCGACCTGCCGCAAGTAGATATACTGCGGCGGTCAGCCCCGGCCAGGCAAAGTGACGTATATATACGTCACTAGCCTGTGACCGGCTTGTGAGCCAATAGTGGGCGAGCGCGCACCCACTGAGGTGCGCGCCCACCCCGGCTTGTTCACTGAGGAGTCCGTGCGTGTGACCGGCGGACCCGATGTCTGCCGGTCACACTGCAATGGTCGGTAGAGAGGGAGAAAGGCAGGCGGCTTATGTAAACAAGCCGTCTGTCATTCTCCCCTGTGTAAAAATGGAGATCAGACAGTTCTACTATGTAGGACCGTTGATCTCTGTTTTTACAGTAGTAGCCATGTCCCATCACAGTTAGAAGCACGCCCCTAGGACACACTTAACCCCTCCCCCTCCAATACAGTTAACCCCTTCCCTGCCAGTGTCATTTTTACAGTAACAGTGCATATGTATAGCACTGATTACTGCAGTAATGTCACTGGTAACCCCAAAAGTGTCAAAAATGTCAGTCAAGGGTCCGATCTGTCCGCCGCAATGTCACAGTCCCGCAAAAAAAATCGCAGATCGCCGCCATTTCTCGTTAAAAAAAAACCCACCAAAAATGACAAAAATCTTTCCCTTTGTTAGTAAACGCGATAACTTTTGCGCAAACCAATCAAAATACGCTTTTTGCGATTTTTTTTACCAAACATATGTAGCATAAAACAAATTGGCCGAAAATGTTAAAAAATTTTGATTTTTACATCTTTTTTTGGGAATTTCATATAAAAAAAATGTGAAAAATATTGTTATTTTTGCAAAATTTACGCTCTTTTTTTGTTTATAGCGCATGATCAAAAAATCGCACAGGTGATTAAATACCACCAAAAGAAAGCTCAGTTTGTCCGTTAAAGTCACGCAGCAAAAAATCGCAAAAAAAAACCCTGGTCAGGAAGGGGGTAAAATCTTCCGGGGCTTAAGTGGTTAATATTATGTCACATATGAATATTTTGGATTTTTATTTATTTAAGCACAAAATTAATTAATTTAATAATGTTTTATTTGCGCAACACTATATATTTATCTCATCAAAGTACTACCTGGTGTCCATCCGGTATCCAGTACAGCTACCACCGTAGCCAACCCGGATTGTCTGACCACGCCTCTGCCAGATTTCTGCACCTACTACCAGCCTGCGGTCCTTGCAACTGGGCTCCACTCCTACCTCCGGCCAGCAGTCCTCTGACTCAGGTGAGCCTGTAGGATTGTTACAATACCACACCACAGACCTGTAAAGGAAGGGAAGTAGGCGGTCCTGTCTTCCTGTTTATTAATAACTCACCAGATGTCCTCTGATTTCAGGGATCTAAATAAACAGAAAAGATGTTAGAGATAGAAGACAACATTTGGATTTCGAGTGTCAAAGTAAAAAATAAAACCTGGATTTCCAAATTCATCATATTCAAAGTGAAAAAGAAAGTTGTCGATGTCTTCTCCATGGGGCATGTCCAAGAAATCGACCCTCCGGTACACCCTTCTGGGTCCATCCTGTGAAGGAACAACATCAATCACTGCTCTGCAAAGGGGACATGAATTGCGTTGCTCCCTCCATGTTCCAATGCAGCTTGAATGAAATACATGGGAGCAGGGTAGGGTTGTAGTGTCCTCTCCTGCTTCCATTTCACTCAAGCAGATTGCACATGTGGGCAGCTCCTGATACTCCCTGGCCGGTGGTCTGGCTGGTGCTGGCTGGTCCTCAGCAATGATGCGCTCCCTTGGAGATCGACTCCTGTTGGACCTGGCGTTCTCCCGTTGCTGTCGTAGAGCAGTTCTTGACCGTGTGCGATGGGCAATTGGTGAATCCATGCCTGTAATAATAATGGATAGATTTTAGTATTTCTGTCATATAACCTTTTCTATTAGAATTTTAAACCTTAAATGACTTGTGCAAGTGTCTCATTTTTAACAGATTTCAAGTGTGATAGGTGGCTGTCTCATAGGTAAACCTGAAAATAGGAGATAATTTAACTACTTCAGCCACCGTGATGTACCCGTACGTAGCCAGATTGAAGTGGTTATACCGGGATAGGACCTGCAGCTAACGGCAACATTCCAGTATCTATTTTTTTAACCAGCAATGCTCTTTAATGTAAAAGTGATCCTAGTGGCTAATTTAGTGATAGCTAATTAGCCGCTGGATCGCGTTTACTGGCAGCGGAAGGGGCAATGTGGATTCTCCTGTTCCACTGAGGAGTCCGGGACTGAATCCAGCAGTTCCGCCAGCTAACCATAGGGATGATTGAAGATTGGAACTTCCCAAGATCTCTATAAAGAGGACCTGGCACTGCTCCAGCTATCACAAGGGATATTGTTCATCCCTTCTGAGTAGCCATAAAAGTAAACAAAAAAAATTGTAAAAAAAATTATTAAAATAAAAAAAATGGATATCCCCCCTGTCCCCCCATGGTCATGCGCAAAGGCAAATGCATACGTAGGTCACACACACACATATATCAATGGCGTTCCCACCGCACATGACACATGAGTTATTGCCTCAAACGTTGTGGCAAGAATATTATATGCAATGATTATAGCGCTAAGTGTCCTGTGTAACACTAAACTGGTAAACTGTAAAGGCTTTTAAAGCCTCGTCTATGGATAATTTATTGTGTCATTCCATTTGTTTGCTCAATTTTAAAGCTTGACATGTTAGGTGTCTATTTACGTGGCTTAACATCATATATATTTGACCAAAGAATTAGGTATTCTACTGTGTTTTTGTGCATTAAAACATATTATTGCCCTCCAAATAGATTAGCAAATGAAAAACAGCTGCGCAAATACCGTGTGATATAAAAAAAAATGCAACACCCACAATTTAATCCTCTCATGCCCCTGCTTTAAAAAAAATGTTTTGGGGTTCTAAGTAATTTTCTAGCAAAAAATGCTGATTTTATATATTTGCACCTGCGACTTTATAAATTACTACATAGTTATGACTACATAGATGGCAGAATTGATACTCGTGCCATTCAAGATATTGGCAGAGGCTCTTTATATACTTGATTATGTTTCTATATTGTATTTTTTAGAGCAATTAAAGTATTGTGTTTACGCCTATGTGCCCGCCTTTACGGGTGATTACATTAACTTGGTACACACCCTCTATTTGTCTTGTAGCACCCTACAGGTAGGTGCTAGGTAAGTATATAGTGGGCCTTGTCTGCCTAACAGCAGGGCTGTGATTTGTTAGGTAGGGTGTCAGGGCTTTCAGATGTGCCTGCTGAAGGGGAAGTATCCCCACTGGCTTCTGTGAGAGGCTTCTCATAGGGCAGTGTGGGAAGCCCAATCAGGGGACAAATCCCAGCTTGTAACTACCCCAGAAGGCAGATTAGGCTGCAAATGATTCTCTGAGTGGGTATAAGTTTGGGGGAAGTGCATGACAGGGTGTCTTTGGCGGGAGCAGAGTCCCAGGAAGGAGAGTGCGGCTGTCTCTCCTCCTGTCTGAGGAAGGAGGATGTCGCGGGTTGTCGCCCGAGTATCCAGAGAGTGCTGAGTTGAGCTGAGGGGATCCGGTGTGCCGAGAACCTACGGAGAGAGAGAGAGGGGGGTCCAGTCCCAGGAAAGCCTACACAGGTTGTGAGTACTGCGGATTGCCCCTGGGGGTCTGCCTAGAGTCAGAGGGGACCACTCCAGGAGAGGTTCTGGGATCCAGTGTCAGCTAGCTGTAAAGGGGGTACCTAGGTAGAGGACCCTGAAGTTGCAAAGGGGGTACATAGTCAGTGGACCCTGAAGAGTTCAAGGTCAAAGGGGGCACCTGCAGTCTGGGCCCTGAATTGTACAGTGCGTGCCAGTTACAGTGACAGTTATACAGAGTTCTACAATATACTACCTCAAGCTGTGCCAGGCGGGGGAAAGTATTCAGTGACTTTTACTGCACAACAGTGTCAGGAGTTCTATGGTTCTCAGTCTTGGATCTACTGGACTATAAGTCAGGGATTCAACACTTCTTCTGCTATACAGAGTGTTCTCAGAGTCAGTGAGTGTTGGCTGGCGCCGGCTGGCGTCAAGGAAGCGCCAACGGGCATTTTCAGGATCAAAGTCCCAATTGTAATTAGTTTGAGCCTAAAGAAGTATGCCACTCATTCCCTTCTCCCATCCCCTTTAATTTATAATAAAAACCCAAAAACAAAGAGGCTGGAGTTGTCGCTGCTTCAGTTGTCACACCCAGGGACTCAGCTCACATGGGCTGGAGAGGATTCCGGTACTAATGGCAGACCCACATCAGGCCACAGGCCTGGAAACCAAGTTGCTACGGTCTAAAGAGTGCTTATGTCCTTTTTCTTTTTTTACTAAATGCACCAGCATTCTCTTTGTATCTCCTGTAATGTACCTGTGGTGAAAAGTGCATTCTTTGTGATATGCAGTTTCTCTATTGGTTGTTTTTTTTTCTTGTGTAAAATTTAGCGGCCTCTCGGCCCCTGGGCCTTAGCGCAGAGAGGCCGCATATTTGCGTGAATTGCAGTCATTAGCGCTTTGTAGACAACGGATTTTTGGATGACATGACAGCCAACTACGGTGGTCATGTGATCTTAAGCTATGCCCCCCCTCTGGGCATCTTAACCTCTTCATTCCTAAGCCTTTTTCTGACACTTGTTGCTTACAAGTTAAAGCCAATATCTTTTGCTAGAAAATTACCTAGAACCCCCAAACATTTTATATATATTTCTCTATCATCCATTGACAGACGCAGCTCCATATAATTCTTGACCATTGGGTTATGCTATAATACATCATACTGTATATTTTCTTGAAAACTACACTCAAACTAATTTTAGTGCACAAAATTAGACCCAGTTTTTCTGGTAAAATATAAAAGATGACGCTGTGTCCGGTAATACGTCACCAACACCAAGACTGAAAATTGCGCACTCCTGTGAAATGGCAACAACTACGGTACCTGAGATTGTCCATTGGCAACACTTTAAAAGCCTTTATAGGTTATCCGTGGGCTCTGGCACTAGAATGTTTTCTCTCACTATGAGGTTCATAGCGATACCTTACATGTGTGATGCAATCATTCTTTACATATGCATGCCAGACCTAAGCACACAATTGCATTTGGCATGATCATGGGGGCAGGCGGGAGTCATTTAAATTGTTCATTTTGAATAATATTTTTTTTTATTTGCATTTTTTTTGTTACACTCTTTTAACCACTTCCTTACCGCTGGGCGTCATATGACATCCAGGGGTTTAGGTGGGGATATCTGAATGATGGGTGCAGATGCAGGCATCATTCAGATAATATTTTTTTCAGCCTGCGATTCCCTTCACCATGAGAACAATCATAGTGGCTGTTCAGCCGTTTCATTGTTCTTATAGGTGGCGGGAGAGGACATCTCCCCCTCCCGCCGCCCTCCGGTGCTTCTATTGACTCTCCCGTGCGATCGGCATGCTGGGGAAGGAATCGGCCACCGGCGGAAGTACACCATATAGACTGCTGAGGACCAGATGGTCCCCTGCAGTCTGTTTGACTCTTGAAGGTCAGGGCATGAGGTGATGACGTCATGCCTGGCCTGGCAGTTGTTAATACCACTGTGAGCTCGGCTGGATAGCCAAGATCGTTTTTTTTTTATTTATTTTTTTTTTTATTTCAGGCTTTCCAGCCTGTAGGAGAGATCTGAGGTCTTATTGACGCCAGATCTCTCCATAAAGAGGACCTGTCATGCACTATTCCTATTACAAGGGATGTTTACAGTCCTTGTAATAGGAATAAAAGTGATAAAAAAAATAAAATATAAAAAATAAAATAAAAAAATTAAAGTGCCCTTATCCCCGCCTGCTTACATGCAGAAGAGAACGTATGCGTTCGTCATGGCCACATATGTAATATGTAAATGGCGTTCAATCCATACATGTGAGGTATCGCCGCAAACGTTAGAGTGAGAGCAACAATTCTAGCACAAGACCTCCCCTGTAACTCTAAACTGGTAACCTGTAAACTTTTTTAAAGCATTGCCTATAGAGATTTTTAGGTACCAAGGTTTGGCGTCATTCCACGAGTGTGCGCAATTTTAACCACCTCCCACCCGGGCCATTGTACATATATGGCCGGGTGGGAGTCTCGTCCTTCTGATCGGACGTTCCGGAACGTCCTTTTGAAGGAGAGAGATCGCGCCGCCGTGGGCACACGCAGCGGCGCGATCTCGATGTGCCTGTGTCCCTAGGACACAGAGCAACAAGACTCGGCAGGAGGGCCCTGTGATTGGCCCTCCTGATCACATGACGGCTGTTTCCAATCACAGCCGTCATGTAATGTCAATACAGCCGTTGTAACGGCTTCGATCTCTTCTCCTCCTGACAGATCCTGTCAGTGAGGAGAAGAGGAGAGGATCGATTCTGCAGCCGGGGTGATCAGTGAGTATTTCTAATTACTCACTGATCACAGGGGGGGTCTGTGCTGGTAATCAGATGATTGATTACCAGTGCAGCCCTGGGGGGAGGGGGTGCCACTAGAGCCACCAGGGATGCCCACCCATGACCACCAGGGATGCCCACCATGGCCACCAGGGATGGCAAACAGGGCTCAGAGAGCCTGCCAGTGGTGCCCCCCTATCAGTGCTGCCCACCAATGCCATCTATCAGTGCTGCCCACCAGTGCCCGTTATTGCCATCTATCAGTGCTGCCCACCAGTGCCCATTATTGCCCACCAGTGCTGCCTATCAGTGCCCATCAGTGCCCCCCATCAGTGCCGATCAGTGCCACCCATCAGTGCCGCCTATCAGTGCCCATCAGTGCCGCCGATCAGTCCCCATCAGTGCTGCCTATCAGTGCCCATCAGGGATGCCTATCAGTACCCACCAATGCTGCATATCAGTGCTATCTATCAGTGCCACATATCAGTGCCCATCAGTGCTGCATATCAGTGCTACCTATCAGTGCCCATCAGTGCTGCATATCAGTGCCATCCCATCAGTGCCACCCCATCAGTGTCTCCTCATCAGTGCCTGTCAGTGCGGCGTCATCAGTGCTCATCAGTGCAGGAAAAAACGTATCTATTTACAAAATTTTATAACCTAAACAAAAAAACTTTTTTTTTTTTCAAACTTTTGGGTCTTTTTTTATTTGTGCACCAAAAAAGAAAAAACCTGGCGGTGATCAAATACCACCAAAAGAAAGCTCTATTTGTGGGGAAAAAATGACATAAATTTGGTTTAGGTACAGTGTTGCATGACCGAGCAATTGTCATTCAAAATGCAACAGCGCTAAAAGCTGAAAATTGGTCTGGGAAGGAAGGGGGTTTAAGTGCCCAGTATTGAGGTGGTTAAAGCCTGACATGTTAGGTATTTATTTACTCGACATAACATAATCTTTCACATTATACAACAAAATTGGGCTAACTGTAGTGTTTTTTTTTTTTTTTATTTATGAAAGTTTTTTTTTCCCATAAAAGCGCATCTGAAAAATTTCTGCGCGAATACCGTGTGACATAAAAAAGTTGCAATGACCACCATTTTATTCCCTAGGGTCTCTGCTAAAAAAAATATATATATAAAGTTTGCGGGTTACGAGTAATTTTCTAGCAAAAAAATGATGAATTTTACATGTAGGAGCGGAGTGCCAGAAATGGCCTGGTATGGAAGTGGTTAAAATATATTTTTTCATTGAACTTTATTGCTATTACAAGGGGTGGACAAGACCCCCTGTGATAGCTTTGGCCGGTGACAGGCACTCCTCGTGGAGAAATCAAGGGTCTGTTAGATCGTCGATCCCTCCTCTGCCCTACAAGACAGCTGATCAGACAGAGGTCTGATTTTTTTTTTTTAATACACATTTTTTTTTTTTGTTTGCTAAAATATAATAGATAATGTTGCATCAGGTAAATAGATACCAAACTTGTCATGTGCATGCTTGTGAAATGGTGACAAACTGCGCTACCTACAATTGTCCATAGGCAATGCTTTAAAAGCCTTTAAGTGCCGGTTCACATTTCTGCGATGTGGGAACGCTG
>NW_028118929.1:0-9000 GCF_965119305.1 Pelophylax lessonae | reverse complement strand
CGCTGGCCTTAGAGATTGGGGGGAGTCGGCACAGGGGGGGGGGATGGTCGCTGGCCTTAGAGATTGGGGGGGGGGGAGTCGGCACAGGGGGCAATTGGTCGCTGGCCTTAGAGATTGGGGGGAGTCGGCACAGGGGGTGATTGGTCACTGGCCTTAGAGATTGGGGGGAGTCGGCACAGGGGGTGATTGGTCGCTGACCTCTGAGATTGGGGGGAGTCGGCACAGGGGGCGAATGGTCGCTGCCCTTAGAGATTGGGGGGAGTCGGCACAGGCGGTGATTGGTAACACAGTCCGGTGAAGTACTACACAGGAGATGTAGAGAGACTGGTGGCTCCCCAGGCACATAATCTGGATGCCTTTGGGCTCTGAGAATGGCAGCTTCCATCAGAAGCTTCTGAAGAAAGTTCCTCTGCTTTATGACTTCTTCCCTTAAAAGAGGAGCTGTCACTGGACAGCAGAAGCTTCATACCCTAGTTGTGTTATTACTCCGCAGCAAATCTCACATTTTCTCAGCTATTATAGGTAGATAGTTGGTAAGGCTGAATAAAGACAGCAGTCCAAGCTATGTGATTGGCGTGTGTGTGTTCATGTTGATAACCATTTCCCATATCCCCGTATATTCTGTTCACTAAGATACTTCTCCAAGAGTCTTTTAAATCTATCAATACTTCCCATCTGGCCATACTTACTCCATGGTCATCTGGGAGACGACATCGAAGGATGGGGTGGGGGGTGGAATCCGGCATTGGCGAAGCTCTCCTTGTATTGCCCCATCTTGATGGCGTCCAGCCATTCGTCCACCGTGTTGAAGCTGGTGTAGTCGGGGACGGTGCGGTCCAGGAGAGGTAGGTTCACGCTGGAGGAGAAAGAAACTTGGTGAATCCTCAGGAGAGGCTTCACTTGGATTCTGCATGTATGTCAGGGAACTGCGACTTCCTATAACAACCTTTTTACCCCGGAGGAACCCTTGAAGTTCTGTATTTTCAGGTGTCCGGGAACCCGTTAGAGTTAGTCCACCGGGGGTGATTAGGGAAATGCTCCTTACATTGGTGGTCATTGGTCAGAGTGCCCTCTTTACAGTCAGCTAAAAAGTTCATTGGTGTCATGTAATGGGCTCTGGAACCTGGAATGAGAATGGCTGTCCTATAAATTGGAAGAGGCAGACATACCAATGAGGGGAGAATCAATCCAAATAATTATTAGTTACCCCCTAGCAGGATATTGGATGTACAATTACTACAATAGTATGAACGAAGAGCGGTCAGGCACCCTGAATGATGAGTCACCATCCCCCCCTAGTTTGGTAAAGTGGTTACTATGGATGATTGCTCGTGGCACAGCTTTAGGAGCCACATGGCACACATTGGACCCACCATCCTGGAGATCAGAGGGATGGCCAATGACCAGATTTTTTTGTGTCTGATGGCTCCCCACCATTCTGCACTCCACCCCCGATGTACAGCTCCTTGTGACGTCGGATGACTGGATTCAGGACTTGGAGCCTTACCCAGAGGACAGAGGTGCCATAGCCTTCAAGCTGTTAGGATTTCGGATCATTTTGTCCAATGTGTTGACTATCTGAGCAAACTTGGGCCGGTGATTGCGGTCCTTCTGCCAGCAGTCCAGCATGAGCTGGTGAAGAGCGTTGGGGCAATCCATTGGAGGAGGCAGGCGGTAATCCTGCTCAATAGCATTTATAACCTGCAAGACATGAGAGCATGCTGATGATTCAGGAACAAGATGGCGGCAGGCGCGTGTTTCTGCAGCAGACATCACAACCTATACAGGCCGGTGTCAGAAGACGGCTCCTTCCAGGAACCTTTAATTGGATCTCCCTGTGTGGCGGGATTAGTCTTCATTTCTGAACAATAAGATCATTAGCGGGTTCACCGGGGGGTGAGGGACCCTCCTCGTCATTCTGTCTGCAAGTCTACATCACACCTCAAGGTTAGCGTGTTAACAAGAGATGAGCACAGCGCAATCACAGGACGGAATTCAGGGGGCGCCAACGGACGAATTAAATCACCAACCGCCAATTAAAACAAATGCAACCCCAATTAAATCGATCTTAATCTCATTTACGGTTTAGTTGCTGTATGATAATGAGATCAGCAGCGACTCCGCTCTCCCCACCCTCTGCGCCCCTTTCAGCTGATGGCAAAGCTACTTACATCCTGATTGGTCATATCCCAGTATGGCCGCTCTCCATAGGACATCACCTCCCACATGACTATGCCGTAACTCCAGACATCGCTGGCCGATGTAAACTTTCTGTACTGAATGGCTTCTGGTGCCGTCCACCGTATGGGGATCTTCCCGCCCTGGAAGAGAGACCAATAGAAAGTCAGTCCCACCGTGTCAGTCCCACCGTGTCAGTCCTCGTCTCCATACAAGACAGAAAGTCAGTCCCACCGTGTCAGTCCTCCCGTGTCAGTCCTCGTCTCCATACATGATAGAAAGTCAGTCCCACCGTGTCAGTCCTCGTCTCCATACATGATAGAAAGTCAGTCCCACCGTGTCAGTCCTCGTCTCCATACAAGACAGAAAGTCAGTCCCACCGTGTCAGTCCTCCCGTGTCAGTCCTCGTCTCCATACATGATAGAAAGTCAGTCCCACCGTGTCAGTCCTCGTCTCCATACAAGACAGAAAGTCAGTCCCACCGTGTCTGTCCTCGTCTCCATACAAGACAGAAAGTCAGTCCCACCGTGTCTGTCCTCGTCTCCATACATGATAGAAAGTCAGTCCCACCGTGTCAGTCCTCGTCTCCATACAAGACAGAAAGTCAGTCCCACCATCTCAGTCCTCGTCTCCATACAAGACAGAAAGTCAGTCCCACCATCTCAGTCCTCGTCTCCGTACATGATAGAAAGTCAGTCCCACCGTGTCAGTCCTCCCGTGTCAGTCCTCGTCTCCGTACAAGACAGAAAGTCAGTCCCACCGTGTCAGTCCTTGTCTCCATACAAGACAGAAAGTCAGTCCCGATGTCTCTGTCCTCGTCTCCATACATGATAGAAAGTCAGTCCCACCGTGTCAGTCCTTGTCTCCATACAAGACAGAAAGTCAGTCCCACCGTGTCAGTCCTCGTCTCCATACAAGACAGAAAGTCAGTCCCACCGTGTCAGTCCTCGTCTCCGTACAAGACAGAAAGTCAGTCCTACCGTGTCAGTCCTCGTCTCCATACAAGACAGAAAGTCAGTCCCACCGTCTCAGTCCTCGTCTCCATAGAAGACAGAAAGTCAGTCCCACCGTCTCAGTCCTCGTCTCCGTACAAGACAGAAAGTCAGTCCTACCGTGTCAGTCCTCGTCTCCATACAAGACAGAAAGTCAGTCCCACCGTCTCAGTCCTCGTCTCCATAGAAGACAGAAAGTCAGTCCCACCGTCTCAGTCCTCGTCTCCATACAAGACAGAAAGTCAGTCCCACCATCTCAGTCCTCGTCTCCATACAAGACAGAAAGTCAGTCCCACCGTGTCAGTCCTCCCGTGTCTGTCCTCGTCTCCATACAAGACAGAAAGTCAGTCCCACCGTGTCAGTCCTCGTCTCCATACAAGACAGAAAGTCAGTCCCACCGTGTCTGTCCTCGTCTCCATACAAGACAGAAAGTCAGTCCCACCGTGTCTGTCCTCGTCTCCATACAAGATAGAAAGTCAGTCCACCGTGTCAGTCCTCGTCTCCGTACAAGACAGAAAGTCAGTCCCGATGTCTCTGTCCTCGTCTCCATAGAAGACAGAAAGTCAGTCCCACCGTCTCAGTCCTCGTCTCCATAGAAGACAGAAAGTCAGTCCCACCGTGTCTGTCCTCGTCTCCATACAGGATAGAAAGTCAGTCCCACCGTGTCAGTCCTCGTCTCCATACATGATAGAAAGTCATGCCCCATACACACATGCAGATTATCTGCAGACTTACCAAAACCATATAATATGAGGTCAAACCTAAACATTTTCAATTTGTATGCAATCCGGCAGGCCCTTGCACTACATAGAAAAGGTAAGTCTGCAGATAATCTGCACGTGTGTATGGGGCTTCAGTCCCACCGTGTCTGTCCTCGTCTCCATACAAGATAGAAAGTCAGTCCCGAGGTCTCTGTCCTCGTCTCCATACAAGATAGAAAGTCAGTCCTGACGTCTCTGTCCTCGTCTCCATAAATGATAGAAAGTCAGTCCCGACGTCTCTGTCCTCGTCTCCATAAATGATAGAAAGTCAGTCCCGACGTCTCTGTCCTCGTCTCCATAAATGATAGAAAGTCAGTCCCGACGTCTCGGTCCTCGTCTCCATACATGATAGACAGTCAGTCCCGATGGGTCAGTTGTCATCATGCAAAGTGTATACATTCACTATATGGAGCCACGGGAAGGGTATATTGGTCCCGATCACCATTGGCCTCGGCTCCTCCATAGACAGACTTGTACGGTAAGAGAGACATCTCACCAAGAACAAAGGATGGTTGGACATGGCTGGAATGATTCTCACCATGGTGGGGAATCTGTGCGGAAGGATCAGTGGGATGGTGGGGGAATCTGTGCGGAAGGATCAGTGGGATGGAGGGGAATCTGTGCGGAAGGATCAGTGGGATGGTGGGGGAATCTGTGCGGAAGGATCAGTGGGATGGTGGGGAATCTGTGCGGAAGGATCAGTGGGATGGTGGGGGAATCTGTGCGGAAGGATCAGTGGGATGGTGGGGAATCTGTGCGGAAGGATCAGTGGGATGGTGGGGGAATCTGTGCGGAAGGATCAGTGGGATGGTGGGGAATCTGTGCGGAAGGATCAGTGGGATGGTGGGGGAATCTGTACGGATGGATCAGTGGGATGGTGGGGGAATCTGTGCGGAAGGATCAGTGGGATGGTGGGGAATCTGTGCGGAAGGATCAGTGGGATGGTGGGGGAATCTGTGCGGAAGGATCAGTGGGATGGTGGGGGAATCTGTGCGGAAGGATCAGTGGGATGGTGGGGAATCTGTGCGGAAGGATCAGTGGGATGGTGGGGAATCTGTGCGGAAGGATCAGTGGGATGGAGGGGAATCTGTGCGGAAGGATCAGTGGGATGGTGGGGGAATCTGTGCGGAAGGATCAGTGGGATGGAGGGGAATCTGTGCGGAAGGATCAGTGGGATGGTGGGGAATCTGTGCGGAAGGATCAGTGGGATGGTGGGGGAATCTGTGCGGAAGGATCAGTGGGGGAATCTGTGAGGAAGGATCAGTGGGATGGAGGGGAATCTGTGCGGAAGGATCAGTGGGATGGTGGGGGAATCTGTGCGGAAGGATCAGTGGGGGAATCTGTGCGGAAGGATCAGTGGGATGGAGGGGAATCTGTGCGGAAGGATCAGTGGGATGGTGGGGGAATCTAGGCGGAAGGATCAGTGGGATGGTGGGGGAATCTGTGCGGAAGGATCAGTGGGATGGTGGGGAATCTGTGCGGAAGGATCAGTGGGATGGTGGGGGAATCTGTGCGGAAGGATCAGTGGGATGGTGGGGAATCTGTGCGGAAGGATCAGTGGGATGGTGGGGGAATCTGTGCGGAAGGATCAGTGGGATGGTGGGGAATCTGTGCGGAAGGATCAGTGGGATGGTGGGGGAATCTGTACGGATGGATCAGTGGGATGGTGGGGGAATCTGTGCGGAAGGATCAGTGGGATGGTGGGGAATCTGTGCGGAAGGATCAGTGGGATGGTGGGGGAATCTGTGCGGAAGGATCAGTGGGATGGTGGGGGAATCTGTGCGGAAGGATCAGTGGGATGGTGGGGAATCTGTGCGGAAGGATCAGTGGGATGGTGGGGAATCTGTGCGGAAGGATCAGTGGGATGGAGGGGAATCTGTGCGGAAGGATCAGTGGGATGGTGGGGGAATCTGTGCGGAAGGATCAGTGGGATGGAGGGGAATCTGTGCGGAAGGATCAGTGGGATGGTGGGGAATCTGTGCGGAAGGATCAGTGGGATGGTGGGGGAATCTGTGCGGAAGGATCAGTGGGGGAATCTGTGAGGAAGGATCAGTGGGATGGAGGGGAATCTGTGCGGAAGGATCAGTGGGATGGTGGGGGAATCTGTGCGGAAGGATCAGTGGGGGAATCTGTGCGGAAGGATCAGTGGGATGGAGGGGAATCTGTGCGGAAGGATCAGTGGGATGGTGGGGGAATCTAGGCGGAAGGATCAGTGGGATGGTGGGGGAATCTGTGCGGAAGGATCAGTGGGATTGTGGGGGAATCTAGGCGGAAGGATCAGTGGGATGGTGGGGGAATCTGTGCGGAAGGATCAGTGGGATGGTGGGGGATCTGTGCAGAAGGATCAGTGGGATGGTGGGGGATCTGTGCGGAAGGATCAGTGGGATGGTGGGGGATCTGTGCGGAAGGATCAGTGGGATGGTGGGGGAATCTGTGCGGAAGGATCAGTGGGATGGTGGGGAATCTGTGCGGAAGGATCAGTGGGATGGTGGGGGAATCTGTGCGGAAGGATCAGTGGGATGGTGGGGGAATCTGTACGGATGGATCAGTGGGATGGTGGGGGAATCTGTGCGGAAGGATCAGTGGGATGGTGGGGAATCTGTGCGGAAGGATCAGTGGGATGGTGGGGAATCTGTGCGGAAGGATCAGTGGGATGGTGGGGGAATCTGTGCGGAAGGATCAGTGGGATGGTGGGGGAATCTGTGCGGAAGGATCAGTGGGATGGTGGGGAATCTGTGCGGAAGGATCAGTGGGATGGTGGGGAATCTGTGCGGAAGGATCAGTGGGATGGAGGGGAATCTGTGCGGAAGGATCAGTGGGATGGAGGGGAATCTGTGCGGAAGGATCAGTGGGATGGTGGGGGAATCTGTGCGGAAGGATCAGTGGGATGGAGGGGAATCTGTGCGGAAGGATCAGTGGGATGGTGGGGAATCTGTGCGGAAGGATCAGTGGGATGGTGGGGGAATCTGTGCGGAAGGATCAGTGGGGGAATCTGTGAGGAAGGATCAGTGGGATGGAGGGGAATCTGTGCGGAAGGATCAGTGGGATGGTGGGGGAATCTGTGCGGAAGGATCAGTGGGGGAATCTGTGCGGAAGGATCAGTGGGATGGAGGGGAATCTGTGCGGAAGGATCAGTGGGATGGTGGGGGAATCTAGGCGGAAGGATCAGTGGGATGGTGGGGGAATCTGTGCGGAAGGATCAGTGGGATGGTGGGGGAATCTAGGCGGAAGGATCAGTGGGATGGTGGGGGAATCTGTGCGGAAGGATCAGTGGGATGGTGGGGGATCTGTGCGGAAGGATCAGTGGGATGGTGGGGGATCTGTGCGGAAGGATCAGTGGGATGGTGGGGGAATCTAGGCGGAAGGATCAGTGGGATGGTGGGGGAATCTGTGCGGAAGGATCAGTGGGGGAATCTGTGAGGAAGGATCAGTGGGATGGAGGGGAATCTGTGCGGAAGGATCAGTGGGATGGTGGGGGAATCTGTGCGGAAGGATCAGTGGGGGAATCTGTGCGGAAGGATCAGTGGGATGGAGGGGAATCTGTGCGGAAGGATCAGTGGGATGGTGGGGGAATCTAGGCGGAAGGATCAGTGGGATGGTGGGGGAATCTGTGCGGAAGGATCAGTGGGATGGTGGGGGAATCTAGGCGGAAGGATCAGTGGGATGGTGGGGGAATCTGTGCGGAAGGATCAGTGGGATGGTGGGGGATCTGTGCGGAAGGATCAGTGGGATGGTGGGGGATCTGTGCGGAAGGATCAGTGGGATGGTGGGGGAATCTAGGCGGAAGGATCAGTGGGATGGTGGGGGAATCTGTGCGGAAGGATCAGTGGGGGAATCTGTGCGGAAGGATCAGTGGGGGAATCTGTGCGGAAGGATCAGTGGGAGGCCAGTAACGGGATTACTGGACAGGAGATGGAGCAGAGATGGCTGTGGCGGGGATTTCACTGTTTTTATGGGGGGGGGGGGGGGGGGGGGAGGAGCCTGGCAGAGCACCTCCATGTTTATTCTAGGACCCGCTGATGGCGCTGTGTGTCTGGGTGAGGATGGATGGACAGGCGCTGCATCCTATATGAAGGTTCGGTGCGCTGCAATGCTCCATCCTCGGCTGACAATTAATAAGTCAGACAATTGCACGGTGATGACAGAGGGGATCAAACAGAAAAGGGTTTGGAGTAGCTCTATGGAGAAGTGGCCCCGGGGTCAGCTAGGGCCCCACAGTCTGGGAGAGCTGAGCAGGGACTGAGAAATATCTGAGATTCCTTTCATGGAGACCAGGCTGGGGGATACCATCTATCACTACAGAGGGGTGTTCTACTGGATTCTGCAACACCCCCATCCCTCTACGTTCTCTGAAGACCCTCCATCTGTTCCCAAACTCTCCCCAACCAACTCCTCTAGGACCCCCATCAACTCCGGTAACCCCCTGCTTGCTCTGGGTCCCCATTCCCTTTTTATAACCCCCACCCTTGTCACAGCCCCCTTGTAGCAGGAGAGTCCAGGACTTCCTCAGGGTCATAGGATGGCGGGAAGTGTTCCGGTAGTGACCATAGCAGACACAGCTCTACCTTCATCCCGGAGAACTCTTCTCACTAGAGGCCGATCCTCACAAATCTGACCAAAGGGTTGGAGGTCCGGAGGAAATGCTGGAAACCAATAAAATGACTGCCCACAGAGCTTACAATCTACACTGTGTATTATGTACTGAGAAGGGTGGAAGCCTTCGCCTCGTTCTTATATCTGTGGTGGAGAGGATTATGGGAAGGATTTAGTGGTGACAACTGGGTGATGAGGTCTCCACGATTCATGGACACGGCTTGGGATCCATCCCAGCGCACGGTGATTTGTTGGTGCTTGGTGAGGAAGGAAGAATAATCCGGCTCTGAGTGACGGGCTGGACAGCTGTACAATCAGCGGGACAGACGCCGCTTCTCTTCACACGCCGGGAATCGAGTTTCCTGCTGGAATATCAGCCAGACGGGGCCGGGTGTATTATCGCCTGGATCTGGCTGCTGGTTAATGGGGTGTGAACAGAGGGCGAGTCACAGCACTTCAATTTCAGGCTCATTTTA
>NW_028118930.1:0-9014 GCF_965119305.1 Pelophylax lessonae | reverse complement strand
GCTAGAGTAGTGATGGTAGAAGACACAGACACCTCCAATCCTGTGAAAATACTCCTTACCAGAGTAATGAAAAGTGTTTCAGAAAGGACAAAGGGAAAGGCCTCCCCCGATAGGACTGCAGCTTACCAAAAGGAAGGTATAGTGAGCATATAGATTCCAACCGTGCCACCGAAGAGGGCTGACATACATATGCCCTTACCAGCTCCAAGTATTGTAAGGCAAAGAGACTCCAAAACCCGACCAAGCACTTCCACTGAGGACACAGCTCCAGATATTGTATGGCAGAGACACTCCAGACCAGGCCAAACACTTCCAATAGGGACGGTGATAGAGGCTCAGCATACAGATGGTGTCAACCGTAAATTGAAAAAAGGCAGTCCATAGCGTAAAACCCACTGACAATTTATTGTTAAAAAAGGGCAAACACAAACAACGAGGATCACAATAGCCGAAAGGAGAGAGGTAAAGAGCCGCCGGCCGGACGGCTCCGCTCGCCCGTTCCTTCGTAGGACAGTAGCGTAAAGGTGACGTCAGCACGCCGTGATCTGACGCGTTTCATCAGAGATGATCTCAAAACATATATTGTGACTTAGGTGATGATTTAAATCATAAATGTGACAATGGTGATACAATATAAATTAAATTACTGGATTTGCATAAAATCGCATATGACTGACAGTAAAATCCTTAATATATATATATATAAAATTATTAGTGCAACTGGTGAAATAGTCGGTGATAGTAAATAAATAGAATCTTCAAAGTGCTTTTGTGCTCCAATTTTGTGCTCTTGGTAAAAGTAGGCAATTTTTGCTTCTTACCAGATCGCTTTAGGTCGCAAGGACCTAAATCGCCTTCGATCCCTTTAAAGGATGGATCAATCCTCCACCGAACTTGTCCACTCCAGGTAAGTAGTTGATGTTCTAGGGTGGATCAGGATAGTGGTCTCAGGCAGATGTATGTAAAAAGAAATGGTGGGGAAGCCAAAAAAATAGTGTAATTCCGTTTTTTTTATTAGAGAAATAAAATAGAAGTAAGAATTGGCTGCTTACAATGTGAAGTGCCTAACCTGGCACTGGGTGGAAGCGCTGTTTGCAAATTGGGGTCTGTGGAGATGACACTCTAGGTGTTCTGTCCTAGACAGTGTCTCACACACAGCCTCTGGTGGCGTGGCAGCGGTGGCGTGCATTCCAGACAAAGCGGAAGTGACGTCGCTGGCTCTCTCGATTTCCGGTTTACAGAAGACCACAATGCATTTCGTGTTTATCGCGTCCTCAGGAACTCTGGAACACACGCCACCGCTGCCACGCCACCAGAGGCTGTGTGTGAGACACTGTCTAGGACAGAACACCTAGAGTGTCATCTCCACAGACCCCAATTTGCAAACAGCGCTTCCACCCAGTGCCAGGTTAGGCACTTCACATTGTAAGCAGCCAATTCTTACTTTTATTTTATTTCTCTAATAAAAAACAAAATTACACTATTTTTTTGGCTTCCCCACCATTTCTTTTTACATACATCTGCCTGAGACCACTATCCTGATCCACCCTAGAACATCAACTACTTACCTGGTGTGGACAAGTTCGGTGGAGGATTGATCCATCCTTTAAGGGATCAAAGGCAATTTAGGTCCTTGCGACCTAAAGCGATCTGGTAAGAAGCAAAAATTGCCTACTTTTACCAAGAGCACACAATTGGAGCACAAAAACACTTTGAAGATTCTATTTATTTATTTATTTATTTATTTACTATCACGGACTATTTCACCAGTTGCACTAATAATTTTATGTATTAAGGATTTTACTGTCAGTCATATGCGATTTTATGCAAATCCAGGAATTGAATTATTTATATTGTATCACCATTGTCACATTTATGATTTAAATCATCACCTAAGTCACAATATATATTACTACAGTGCGTATATTATTTGGTATATTTTATTAGGTATCATAAGTTTTAATATTTGAAGTCCTACTTAAGGGATAGCAGGTGTTTTTATTATCAGGTTTTAAACTTGTGGAAATTTGGTTCTAAAAATTGATTGCAAACATTAAACTAAATGTGGAGTTATATGTTAATGTATAATGTTTGGAATATAAAAGGAATATATAGAATTCTGGTAATCTACATTGTTTCAGTTAGGAGTCACAATTCTAAACTGGTTGTAGAGATTACCCCCCCCCCCCCTTCGCTTTGTAAGTGATGTTTGAAGTTAAAGTGATAACTAAAGAGAAAATGTAGAAAAAAAAAAAACATTTTATACTTGCCTGCTCTGGGCAGTGGTTTTGCACAGAGTGGCCCCAATTCTCCTCTTCTGGGGACCCCCCGCCAGCACTCTGGGCTCCTCCTCTCTGCTGAGTGGCCAAAAGCAAGTTGCTTGCTAATGGGGCACTCGTGCATGCTCACTCCCAAGCCCCGCTCTGTGTCCATTGACACACAGAACGGTACCCAGTCCTGTCCCCCGCTCCCTCTTCCTGCTGTGATTGACAGCAGCAGGAGTCAATGAGGAGGCAGAGAGCAGCTTCTGTCGTGCACATCGCTAGATCAGGATCGGCCTCAGGTAAGTAAAAGGGTAAGTAAAAGGGGGGGGGGGGCTGCACAATTTATTTTACCATTATGCATAGAATGCATGAAGATAAAAAAAAAAAACCTTCAGCCTTTGTGTGATTGTAGCAAAATGATCCTTGTGCAAAAGCCCAGTGTTGACAGATGGTAGCTTTGGAGTAGAGAAACATTCCCTATACCTCTATCAGTATTTGGGATATGTAAGATTGCGTACCTGTCCATTTCTGATCCACCGTGACAACCAGGCAATTAATGATATTCGGAGTGCCAATCCAAAGCAAGCAGACTGCAGCTTAATGTCAGATCGGTGAATGCTGATTTGCTAATCGTTATGTGAGCAAAGCTGTTTATGCTTTGTTTTTGGAATGGGGTTATCACCGTTTTAGGGTGCAAAACCTTGATTTTTAAGAGGGGTAGATGAAATGATGATGGATATCTGATATTTTACATGATGGTTTAAAAAACAATTCTGGGCAAAAAGTGAAACTGACCAGTGTGGTTCCAATGTTATCCAGCAAGAAACGCCCTGGTGCTAAGATTAGAGAAGTCATTTGGTTTACCTTAACGTTAGTTCTTTGTAATCACCTTAAGTCTAGTACACAAGTGCTGAATGTTGGGCCGGCATTGGCTGGCTCAATAGAAACCGGACAACATTCTGCCACTGTGTGTACTGCAGCCGGTCTGACAAAAGCCAGCCGTTCAGCTGAACAATGAAGAGAGATAACACTGCTCAGGCTAGTCAAAGTCCACAATTCAAGGTGGGGTACTGAACCTCGGCTCGCCACCAGGAGATGAATAAAACAAGAAAATGGTCGCACACCACCATGAAATCCAATGAAGAAAAGTTCCTTTATTCACATAAGTGGTACAAGGTACAGCAGGGTAGGACAGTAGACGCGTTTCACATGACTGCTACGTGCTTGTTCACTCAACTAGTAGTGAACAAGAATGTAGCAATCGTGTGAAACATGTCTACTGTCCTACACTGCTGTACCTTGTACCACTTATGTGAATAAAGGAACTTTTCTTTATTGAATTCCGTGGTGGTGTGCGACCATTTTCTTCTTTTATACAGCCGTTCAGCTGGCTTCTGCAGAAGGGGCATGACGGAAAAAGATCTGCTAATCGGCTCCCGATTGGCGCTTTTAACCAATGGTGGGGAGCGCTGACCAGAGTATTCTGGCGGTGGGGCAGTCGTCCTGTCAGAACACAATAGCACAGCAGGGGAGATCACTGTACTAACATCGCATAGTTAGTTCAGCTGTTCTATCTGAGCTGTCAGGTTTTTTTTTTTCCCGTTCTGCTCTGCTGGGTTGAAGGAGAAAAAAAATAGTTGTGTGTACTAGGCTTTAGCCAGAATACAGAGAGCGCATGAAAAGGAACACTGCGTATATTTCCTGAAGCCCATGCTGTGTAACCTTTTGGCTTCCTTTATCACCAGCCATATTCAAACATCCAAAGCAGTTTTGAATCTGTTTGGTGTTGACATTTCTTAGCATTGATCTTGAGAGAGAGAGCAAGAAGCATGCAGTAGCCAAATGTCTTACTTGCATTGTAAAAGCAGAAGTTTTTAAATACGTAGATTACCAAAAATTCTAACTCGGTGGACTGCTTTGCTGCAGCAATGTCTACGTATATTTGACTTGATGTGCCAGTTATGATGAATAGTAAGCTTAGTGTCACATCAATAGAATATTATATCAGTCTTTTTTTAGTAACATTTAACATGAAGTGCAATTATAGGCCAGCAGAGGATATTTCTTTCTTTACCTTCTGCATGTGTTTATTCATAGGACTAGATGAGTACATTTCCCAATTTCTCTTTAAATTGTTTTTATGACTCAATCAATTATTATTTCTTGGCAAGTTTGTAATGTGATGGCCTCCCTGTCTTGTTTATTGCAACCATAATGAATTTGCTTTGTTATTTGAGCTTTGAGTTACGGGTGCAGGAAAATGACCTTGTGTGCTTCATGCTTCAGCAAACATGCTGGATTTAAAGTGAAGAGTTTTGTTAAATGGATTCTGTTATGGTAGTCTGTGCTACTGTTGAAACTGAGAAAACTGTAAACTAAAAGCAGATTAAGAATTTATAAATGATATTTTTCTGTTTCTATAGTAAAACATGAAGAACTGTATGCATTTTCCTACAATCCCAAGTCTGATCAAGATGAGCGGCTTATGGATTGGAAGTTAATTGACCTGAAAATGGAGTACACACGTATGGGAATTCCTAATGATTACTGGGTGTTTAGTGATCTCAATGAAGACTTTAAGGTTTGTATCTTTTATTATTTTGTTAATTGGAAGATTTATTGCTGTATTAGCTTCAGTGTGCCCGTGTAAGAATCCATGACAGGTATTAACTTGTAGCGTTAAGGGAAAATAACGTTTATTACTGAAGATGTCAAAGCATATTAAGAGATATTTATTAGAGGGAGAAGGCATTTATCAATAACTTTGTTTCTAGCTTGGATTTTGTCTCCTAAGACCAAACAGGTAGGTATGATAAAATATCTGACTTGGGCAATGTTTAGCCATGGCTTGTAAACACTAGGCCGCAAGATCATCTGCTTTGGCAAGCATGTGCTAAGCATATCATAAGAGTAAATCGGCTTCCAAGAAGCTCTTAAAGTGTAACCCCTGCCAAGGCTTATTTTTTCAATCTTGCTACCCTGCAGAACTTTCTTCTTGCTGTGCCATTTTGCTGCTCTGTAGTAGGGATGCACCGCATGTTCGGCAACCGAAATTATTCGGCCGAAAATAGCAAAAAAAGCACTTTCGGTGTTCGGCCGAATAAGTAAAAAGGCCGAATAAATTTGTGTCGAACAATGACGTTTTTAATGACGCGGATGGTGGGTCGGTAAGCCCAGATTGCGTGTCCCCGACCGGCGACCCGCCATCCCCAAGCATCACTGTAAACATAGCCGGAGGCACTACAGGAAGCAGAGCGGATGCTTCCTGTATAGCCGCTTAGCGCCGGGGTCTGTCACAGGCAGAGTGATACCAAATGTACTCCGCCTCCGCCTGTGACAGGGCACAGGAGCCATACAGCAAACATCGACTCTGCAGATGGGAGGGAGGGAGGTAAGGAGAGACATGAGAGGACAGAGACACGTGAGGACAAGAGAGAGAGAGACACGTGAGGACAAGAGAGAGAGAGACACGTGAGGACAAGAGAGAGAGAGACACGTGAGGACAAGAGAGAGAGAGACACGTGAGGACAAGAGAGAGAGAGACACGTGAGGACAAGAGAGAGAGAGACACGTGAGGACAAGAGAGAGAGAGACACGTGAGGACAAGAGAGAGAGAGACACGTGAGGACAAGAGAGAGAGAGACACGTGAGGACAAGAGAGAGAGAGACACGAGAGGACAAGAGAGAGAGACACGAGAGGACAAGAGAGAGACACGAGAGGACAAGAGAGAGACACGAGAGGACAAGAGAGAGAGACACGAGAGGACAAGAGAGAGAGACACGAGAGGACAAGAGAGAGAGACACGAGAGGACAAGAGAGAGAGACACGAGAGGACAAGAGAGAGAGACACGAGAGGACAAGAGAGAGAGACACGAGAGGACAAGAGAGAGAGACACGAGAGGACAAGAGAGAGAGACACGAGAGGACAAGAGAGAGAGACACGAGAGGACAAGAGAGAGAGACACGAGAGGACAAGAGAGAGAGACACGAGAGGACAAGAGAGAGAGACACGAGAGGACAAGAGAGAGAGACACGAGAGGACAAGAGAGAGAGACACGAGAGGACAAGAGAGAGAGACCCGAGAGGACAAGAGAGAGAGACCCGAGAGGACAAGAGAGAGAGACCCGAGAGGACAAGAGAGAGAGACCCGAGAGGACAAGAGAGAGAGACCCGAGAGGACAAGAGAGAGAGACCCGAGAGGACAAGAGAGAGAGACCCGAGAGGACAAGAGAGAGAGACCCGAGAGGACAAGAGAGAGAGACCCGAGAGGACAAGAGAGAGAGACCCGAGAGGACAAGAGAGAGAGACCCGAGAGGACAAGAGAGAGAGACCCGAGAGGACAAGAGAGAGAGACCCGAGAGGACAAGAGAGAGAGACCCGAGAGGACAAGAGAGAGAGACCCGAGAGGACAAGAGAGAGAGACACGAGAGGACAAGAGAGAGAGACACGAGAGGACAAGAGAGAGAGACACGAGAGGACAAGAGAGAGAGACACGAGAGGACAAGAGAGAGAGACACGAGAGGACAAGAGAGAGAGACACGAGAGGACAAGAGAGAGAGACACGAGAGGACAAGAGAGAGAGACACGAGAGGACAAGAGAGAGAGACCCGAGAGGACAAGAGAGAGAGACACGAGAGGACAAGAGAGAGAGACCCGAGAGGACAAGAGAGAGAGACACGAGAGGACAAGAGAGAGAGACACGAGAGGACAAGAGAGAGAGACACGAGAGGACAAGAGAGAGAGACACGAGAGGACAAGAGAGAGAGACACGAGAGGACAAGAGAGAGAGACACGAGAGGACAAGAGAGAGAGACACGAGAGGACAAGAGAGAGAGACACGAGAGGACAAGAGAGAGAGACACGAGAGGACAAGAGAGAGAGACACGAGAGGACAAGAGAGAGAGACACGAGAGGACAAGAGAGAGAGACACGAGAGGACAAGAGAGACACGAGAGGACAAGAGAGACACGAGAGGACAAGAGAGAGAGAGAGACATGAGAGGACAAGAGAGAGAGAGAGACAAGAGAGAGACACGAGAGGACAAGAGAGAGACACGAGAGGACAAGAGAGAGACACGAGAGGACAAGAGAGAGACACGAGAGGACAAGAGAGAGACACGAGAGGACAAGAGAGAGACACGAGAGGACAAGAGAGAGACACGAGAGGACAAGAGAGAGAGACGAGAGAGGACAAGAGAGAGAGACGAGAGAGGACAAGAGAGAGAGACGAGAGAGGACAAGAGAGAGAGACGAGAGAGGACAAGAGAGAGACGAGAGAGGACAAGAGAGAGACGAGAGAGGACAAGAGAGAGACGAGAGAGGACAAGAGAGAGAGAGGACAAGAGAGAGAGAGTGAGAGGACAAGAGAGAGAGAAAAAATGGTGAAAAAATTGGCAAAATAAATGGAAAAAATGCGAAACACCGCGTTCGGTATTCAGCCTTCGGCCAAGCATTTCATTGTTATTCGGGTTCGGCCAAGAATTTCATTTCGGTGCATCCCTACTCTGTAGATCTTTACCCTGTGGTCCAGCGTTTTTGTGCTTGACTTGCAATGAGCCCCGACCGTCTCCGCACACACACCGCTCCGACCGGGATCAGCGCCGTGCTCACCCAGGAGGAGCTCCGAACATCCCATCCATTCTTTCATGTACTTTGGAACATCGCGGGGAGTCTATCACCCCAAAAGGATAGGAGACACACGTTGGCTTATACAGAGGGAAGAAAGTGTGAATGATTTCATCCATCCATGGTGTTAAGGAAGCATCCTCATGATCAGGATATTTAGAGGCTTGATTGTCTCTTACATCTGGTAAGAGGCTTGTATTTATTTATCACCCGGGTGACCTTGCACGTGTGCAGGTGGAATTAGAACACTGGTTTTTCCATATTAGAATATCATTATCAGGCACTTACCTTCTTTCCGCCAGGTAAGGAGGCATTTCACCCGGTGGAGGGAACACTACATCATCACCTTGATTTTTAATTGGATTCTCTTCACTATTTTTCACATTTTGGATCACATTATTCAATGGACTTTTATTTTAATGTTTATTTGTATAGTCACATTGAGTGTTATTTGATAATTTTGTTTGTTCATTTTACACCTACTCACCCATCACTGTGATTTCGATTGGGTTTTTTTTCCCATTTTTGTTATATATTGTTCAATATATGATTTTTCACATTTAAGAAAAGCGCACCATCACTTTTAAACATATACACGTCCTATCATCTGGTTGCAGCCTTTCACCTAATCAGCGCACCCCTTTCTTTTCAATATTTAAAATAAATGGAAAAAATGCGAAACACCGCGTTCGGTATTCAGCCTTCGGCCAAGCATTTCATTGTTATTCGGGTTCGGCCAAGAATTTCATTTCGGTGCATCCCTACTCTGTAGATCTTTACCCTGTGGTCCAGCGTTTTTGTGCTTGACTTCTCTCCAGCTAAGTTACTGTGATCTTCTTGTGTGCCTCTCTATTGCTGTTCTTTGTTTTTTTTACCACTCACTTGCTTTTTCACAAATAGCAAACCGTTTCACTACGCCTGCTTTTAGCTTTACAGCAACAAGGGCTAGTCATCTCCTTCCCAGTTTAGGAAAACTGACAAAGGCTTTCCAAATCCTGCCCAGGGCTCCTTGTCCATTTAGGGACACGTGTTATCTTGGCCTTAAAGCTGATCTTCACCCAAGCCTCCCCCATTTTTTTATTTTTAACACTTGCTTGTGTGTCCTTCACCGTTAAAATACTCGCC
>NW_028118931.1:0-9555 GCF_965119305.1 Pelophylax lessonae | reverse complement strand
CAGTCTATTTGCCTTTAGTAAATCAACCTCCCTATATTGAGGCAGTGTGGCACCAATGTCGTTATGTCAGCCAACTCACTGCACCATCCAGGACTGTCCACTAGTGAAAGACCAAAATTAATAATACCCAACAGTTGTTGGGTATCAGAAAAAGGTAAGTAAAAAATATGAACATAACCTATAGCTGGTGAGATCCTCAAAGGTGGAAAGCTCCCAGAAGCCTCCCATTCCTACAAGATGGCTTGCGCTTCACCCTGACACTTCCAGTATCACTCCCCTTCTGCTTCCCTGACCATCTCTGCAGAAACAGCTGCTTCTCTGACAATCTCTGCAGAAACAGCTGCTTCTCTGACAATCTCTGCAGAGCCAGCTGCTTCCCTGACGATCTCTGCAGAGCTAGCTGCTTCCCTGATGATCTCTGCAGAGTCAGCTGCTTCCCTGATGATCTCTGCAGAGTCAGCTTCTTCCCTGACGATCTCTGCAGAGTCAGCTTCTTCCCTGACGATCTCTGCAGAGTCAGCTGCTTCCCTGACGATCTCTGCAGAGTCAGCTGCTTCCCTGACGATCTCTGCAGAGTCAGCTGCTTCCCTGACGATCTCTGCCGAGCCAGCTGCTTCCCTGCCGCTCTCTGCCGAGCCAGCTGCTTCCCTGCCGATCTCTGCCGAGCCAGCTGCTTCCCTGCCGATCTCTGCCGAGCCAGCTGCTTCCCTGCCGATCTCTGCCGAGCCAGCTGCTTCCCTGCCGATCTCTGCCGAGCCAGCTGCTTCCCTGCCGATCTCTGCCGAGCCAGCTGCTTCCCTGCCGATCTCTGCCGAGCCAGCTGCTTCCCTGACGCTCTCTGCCGAGCCAGCTGCCGAGCTGAGCCAGCTGCTTCCCTGACGCTCTCTGCACAGTCTGGCCTTTGGCCTTTGTACATTGATGTGCCTTCCCAATATCAGCTGCAGAGAGTATTACTTTAATGTTGACTTTTTTTTTAATAAACAGCCTACTTTACAGGCTACTATCGGAGTTTTCAAAGGCATTTGGTGATCAAAAAGTGGATGTATAATATCCTTTGTGGCTGCTTGCCTGAAGTTCAGCTTTTAGAACTTGAATTGACATGCAATGAAAATGTCTTCCCCAGGTGAGCTGGCTGACTCAAATCACGGGCAAATGCATGTGGAGTAGAGATGAACTTCCAAAGCGCTATGTGTAAGATTGGCCATTTGACATTGATCAAACACACAGCGCTGTGGCTGCGTCCTCACTAATTACTGTTTGTTCATCCACTGTAGGGAAATAAAGACCTTAAGTCATCTAAATAAACATGTTATATCTCGCTTCCTTGATTCTCAGAATTGATGAACTGCAGCATAGACTCAGATGAGAGCCTATATCTCTGCTGTGTGGAAATCGGTCACAGCTATCTGCGCGACTGACCGCTGTAATTGATATTTGACTTCAAAGCTTTCATGCAAAAATACAGCACAATATTGAGTAGATGATATGACCATTAAGTCAGCAGACCTCGTTTAGAATTGTTTTACCATGTAAAACGCAACAGTGACAAGCTGCATTCCTACAAACCAAGGTGTCTTTTAGCTCTGGAATATCCTGTGCAAATACAGACTCCTGAAAGACTTGGGCACCCCCCACACAGTGGCATCATTCAATACTTTCCACAGGCATAGTAATTAGGGTGTTCTCATCAGGGGTTACACTTACCCCTCTGAGGGGCGGTAATGAGCATTTTTTTATAAAAAAAATGCATTGGTACATTGCAGTGCCATTCATTTTGTGTGGCCCCCCAACACACATCCACAATGCACCTCCATTGGTGCTTCTAACACAAGGTACCAAAGCAATCAGGCCCCTACGACTGCTTTTTCTTGCACTAAATGGTGCCAATTGTTCAAAGTCACTGTGTATCTATCCCTGCAGTCCTTTTCCTGTATAGAAGGCCTTTTTCTAAAAATCCGCCAGCAGCCTCCTGACTCTGAGTATATCCTGCTGTTCTTTGAGGATTACTTGCTCAGTGCAGAGCAGGTTTTCTGGTTTCAAGTGGTGCCCTCTAGTGGTGGTGGTGCCCTCTAGTGGTGGTGAGGCTTAGTTTATATATAGCAAAAAAAGGAAGCAAACACTAAACCATGCTGATGGTAACAGGATAAAGGTAAGCCATCAAATCGGCTTTTAGGGCCTATTCACATATTTAAGTTTTTTTTAAATAAAAAAGGTTTTCAAGGAGGAATCATTCTTTACTATGTGGCTGCTTTATATCCATGCATTTAGTGTATTTTATAAGTAACCGTTTACACCTATGCGTGGGGATTATCATGCTTCCTGCAATATGAATGAAGAGCTGTGAATGGGCCTTTAGGGACACTTTTCACCACATACAGTCCAGTAGTTTTTTTTTTTTTTCTGCATCAAAAACGCATGGACAGTAGGTGACAAGGTTATGAGTGGCAAAGTTCATACCATTGCAAGTGTGTACAGTCAAAAAAAGTAGAACATGCTGCATTTTTTTTTTTTTTGCAAAGAACTGCGCTGGAATAAGGCAAAACACATCAAAAATACACCAGAACACAGTACAGCAAAAAAAGAAAAAAAATACAACAGGAGACTGGAAAAAAAGATGAGGGGAAAAAATGCACTGGAATGCATTGAAAACATATTAAAGCAGAAGTACAGTCAAAGCTTGTTTGGCCATACTTCTATGGATCACAGGAGTGCAGTTCTGGCTGGTCCAGGCTCTGGCACCCGGCTCTTAGCAAGCCGATGAGAGCCTGAGCCAGCCGCTCCCTCCCCGTCCGCAGCCCAGCACCCCAGTCAGCAGCTCTCTGCTCAGGGAGCTCTAAGATCCGAGCGATTGGCAGTATTCGATTGCTCAGTTAGTGTTAAAGCCGGAGGGAGGCAGATGCAGCATCGGACCGATACTTCATCTACCTAGGTAAGTATGATTCTCAAAAAAAAAAAAGATAAGAAGATCTTTTAAAATTGCACCATAGTGCATTAAAAATGCTCATGCAGAAAACAGTCTGAGCGCACCTGGACTGCATTAGTGTGGTGTGAATCGGTCCTTAAAGTGGTTGTAAACTAGGGCTGCCACGACGCGTCGACGTAGTCGACTACAAAAAATCGTCGACGTGCGTGAAAGGCGTAGACGCGTCAACGTGTGACGTCACACGCCCCCTGGCCGGCCGCAGCGCCGCTTGAAGTATTGCCGGCCGGGAGAAATCAGTGCGCAGCAGCAGAACACCGGGCCCGGGGAGGAGGAGATGCCGCCGTACGAGGGGCTGGGGACGGGGGGAGAGAAGACCGCGGTGGTCATAGACCTGGGAGAGGCATTTACTAAGTGAGTGTCCGGAGTCATATGCTGGGATTGGAATTGGGGTGCATGGGAGACATGGGATCTAATACTGGGGGGACATGGGACCTGTCATTAGAGTCTATTGGACCTGTCAGTGGGGGGGGGGGGGTACATGGGGGTCTGCCAGCTGGGGGGTGTGTGGGATCTTTTGTTGGGGATTCATGGAGTCTGCCTGCTGGGGGTGTATAGGATCTATCATTGGGGTTCATGGGGTCTGCTAGCTGGTGGTACATGGGATCTGTCATTGGGGTACATGGGGTCTGTCATTGGGGTTCATGGGGTCTGCCAGCTGGGGGTGTATAGGATCTGTCATTGGGGTACATGGGATCTGTCATTGGGGTTCATGGGGTCTGCCAGCTGGGGGTGTATAGGATCTGTCATTGGGGTACATGGGGTCTGTCATTGGGGTTCATGGGGTCTGCCAGCTGGGGGTGTATAGGATCTGTCATTGGGGTACATGGGGTCTGTCATTGGGGTTCATGGGGTCTGCCAGCTGGGGGTGTATAGGATCTGTCATTGGGGTACATGGGGTCTGTCATTGGGGTTCATGGGGCCTGCTAGCTGGTGGTACATGGGATCTGTCATTGGGGTGCATGGGATCTGTCATTGGGGTTCATGGGGTCTGCCAGCTGGGGGTGTATAGGATCTGTTATTGAGGTTCATGGGGTCTGCCAGCTGTACTAGGTGGGAGGGCTTACTGAGGGGTCTGCAATGGGAGGGGGGCTTACTAAGTGGTCTGTACTAGGTGGGAGGGCTTACTGAGGGGTCTGCACTGGGAGGGGGGGGGCTTACTAAATGGTCTGTACTAGGTGGGAGGGCTTACTGTGGGGTCTGTACTGGGAGGGGGGCTTACTGAGGGGTCTGTATTAATTACAGGATTAATTAGCTAATCAAAAAAACAATTAAGCAAATAAAATAAAAATAATCGTTAGATTAGTCAACTAATCGTAAAAATAATCTATAGATTAGTCGACAGACAAATTAATCGTTAGTTGCAGCCCTATTGTAAACCCACTTTGATGACACTTACCTATAGGTAAGCCTAAAATAAGGCTTACCTATAGGTGCTGTAAATATCTCCTAAACTTGCACCGTTTAGGAGATATCTAAATTGCATGCAGCCGATGACGTCATCGGCGCATGCGCTCTGAAGAAACCAGGGCTCTGACGTTTCTTCAGAGCCCTGTGCTGTGACTGGCGGCTTCCGCGCGCATGTGCGGGAGTGTCGTCACGTGGCTGTGGCCAGTAATACAGCCAGACTCCGCAGACCCAGAAGGAAAATGGGCGAAGATGGATGCGGATGGCAGCAGGGACAACGCGGGCTTCGTTGCAGGTAAGTGTCACATAACGTGCTAGTATGTTATGCATACTAGCACATTATGCATTTACTTTGCAGGGGGAAAAAAAAGAAAACATTTTTTCAAGAGTTTACTACCTCTTTAGTGTTTGCTGAAAATTATGTTCCTTGTCTCAGTTCTCACACCCAGGGTCACAGCTCAAATGGGCTGAGAGTGTTACCGGTAACAATGGCAGACCCACCTTAGGCTCAAGGCCTAGAAAACCTGCTACAAGATGTAGTCCAACTATGTAGGGGGGAGCTCATGACTATTACTGCTTAATGAAGTACAATAAGTTTTCATATCTGAATATGGGGCCTTACCCAAAAAATTACTCTTTGTAGCTATGTGCTATTGACTGGTACACTTTTCTTGGCAGAAACCTTTATCGCAGGGCACACACACCTGGTATTTAGAGCGTGTAAGAGAACTTTGTTATGTCAGGGTGAAAAAGTCAACATTCTGTTAAGATCAGCACAGAGTCCGTAAAGTGGGTTTCCCCTCCTTGTTGGATAGTTGGCTTTTTTTTTTTTTTATTGTGAAGGAACAATAAATGTAACTGGAACGGAACAAACTGACTGGCACCCAAGAGGGACCAAACTTGTTGGGTGAAATTGGTTTTCTTTCTGTGCAGTTTGTCCTTCAAGGGCACTGGGGGGGATAATTAGGTTTCAAGTGGCCGGTTGGCTATCACATGACATGCTGGCCTTTTTATTTTAATTTTACTGTTTCGTCACTGCAATGATTTTAGAGATGTGATTTCTGGGTCTGAAAGGCTGTGCTGAGCGGAGTACATGTGTTTAGAAAGGCATTCATTGTGCTTAGCGGAGCTGAGCCCCTGCTTGTAGCGTCTAGATTGATGATGTAGACCAGGCATGTCCAGCCTGCGGCCCGGGGGCCGCATGCGACCCAGAACCGAAGGCAATGCGGCCCAGAACCGCAGGCAATGCGGCCCACTGCCCCCTGACAATTTATTATTTTTTTGCTGGGGAGGAAGAAAGTCGAGTCGGGGGCACGGCCACGGCCGCTTCCAACTAACTGTAGGCAAAGGCTGCCTCGGAGGGGATCATCCACTAACTGTGTTGAATTAGTGCTGGGGAGGGGGCGCGCAGAAGCGCGGGAAGGGCGCTGCAACGTTTTATTACTTATATATATTTTATATGCGGCCCGAGAAAATTTCTCTACACTCAATGTGACCCAGAGAAGCCAAAAGGTTGGACACCCATGATGTAGACCCTTTGAGTTACATTGCAACTCTGCACCTCCACTGGAGGCGTGCTGGAGATCTGGATGGAACATGCCACAAGGCGTAAGATTCAGGTAATTAAGAAACATCTAGTTTATTATCCTTAAGATTCTAAATCAAGGTGTAAACTGTACTGTGACCAATCCTTCTACAGTGTAAGCCATTAGGTGGTGGAGGATCACAAGAGCACAGACATAGTTATTGCATTTGAGTTTCAACCTTAAAGAGAAGGAGCCAGCCGCCGAACTTGGAAGCTGTCATTAGCCTGGCACTGCTGTACCAATAAATACCACCTTATTGATCATTTGCATTTTTATTCTCATGGGTGATTGTGTAGGCAGGGCCCCAGTGCACTGCAATGCCCGGGGTCCTTAAGGCCCCGTTCACATAGCAGCGACGCTACTTCCCGGGGCGACCTCCGAGGTCGCGGTGCGCTGCTCGCCCTGCGACCTCGGAGCGGCCGGCACGGACTTCATAACATTGAAGTTTATGACGGTCGCTCCGGGTCGCCCCAAAGAAGCTCCGGACCCTTTTTCTAAGTTTCTTGTGTCGCTCCTATTAGAACGGGTCCTTTCTTTTAAATACTAGCCATATGATGCTGTAATTGTTCTGTTCTATGTCTGATTTTGATTGTTTTTTATAAACTCCATTTAAAAAAAAGTGAAACTCCACTTTAGAAAAAAAAAAAATATTCCACTCTGTTTAAATCTCTGCATTGTACACTATATTGCCAAATGTTTTGGGACGCCTGCCTTTACACACACGGGCACTTTAATGGTATCCCAGTCTTAGGGTTCAATATTGAGTTGGCCCACCCTTTGCAGCTATAGCAGCTTCAACTCTTCTGGGAAGGGTAGCCACAAGGCTTAGGAGTTTGTCTATGGGAATGTTTGACCATTCTTCCAGAAGTGCATTTGTGAAGCCAATCACTGAGGCTGGACGAGAAGGCCTGGTTCGCTGTCTCCGCTCTAATTCATCCCAAAGGTGTTCTGTTGTTTTGAGGTCAGGACTCGCTCATCCATGTCCTTATGGTCTTGCTTTGTGCACTGCTCCAAATCATTTGGTGGAGGGAAGATTATGGTATGGAGTTGTTTTTTTGGGGTTGGGTTTGGCTCCTTAGTTCCAGTGACAGGAACTCTTAAGGGTGTCCAGTGCAAAAAGCACGGTCCATAAAGACATGGATGAGCGAGCTTGGGGTGGAGGAACTTGACTTGCCTGCACAGAGTCTTGATCTCAACCCGATAGAACTCCTTGGGGATGAATTAGAGCAGAGACTTCAAACCAGGCCTTCTCGCCAACATCAGTGCCTGATCTCACAAATGTGCTTCTGAAAGAATGGTCAAACATTCCCATAGACCCACTCCTAATGTCCAAACTCCCCAGAAGAGTTGAAGCTGTTAGAGCTGCAAAGGGTGGGCCAACTCAATATTGAACCCTACAGACTAAGACTGGGATGCCCTCAAAGGTCATATGCGTGTAAAGGCAGGCATCCCAATACATTTGGCAATAATAGTGTACATAGATCACCCAAACTTTGGTGCAGATTTCTACCTTTTTTATTTTGAAGTAATAGCTGTTTGTGTCCATGTGCAAAGTAAATGTTAATGGCAGTGGCTTTATAATTATCAATCAGCTGCTGCATTTGCAATGAAGGAATTGGCAGGGTCTGCATCTCTTTGGGAGTATCTCACCAAAAAAGACCTTTCTGTGGCAGAGGATGCCCAAAATCTGACTTTAGTGCAGACTTCTGGGAAAAATTTGGAAGCCAATTACACAAGCCAGAAATTATATTTTCAGGGGTTGTTATGTACACCATTTGTATACAGAATTCCTCCAGGTTTCCATATTGCATTTCATTTTACAGAAAAATTTCGGAGCTGCAGACTGACCAGAAAAAAGTAATTTTAATAACATTCAATTGTGTGAGGACGTGTGTGTTTGTCTGTTTGCCATTTTTTTTTTCTCACATAGGTGAAGTTACCCTTTAAGTATTACTAGCAAACTATGTTTTTTTCCCCTAGTTTTACATGTTATTAATATGTAGAACTTGGAATGTTTGCTCGGTTTTACGTTGTATGCTTCTTGGAACTGTACAAGGCTGTATTTTGGGCCTTAACTTTAAAGGGAATCTATCATGGGTGTTTAATAGAGACGGACAAGGCTGACTTTTTATTTTAAAAATACCAGTTACCTGGCTGCCATTCTGATTTTTTGACTTTGGTGCAGACTGAATCACTTACCCGTGCTTGTTTTGGGTTTGTGATGGAAAAGGACTAAAGCCAGACGGAGCTAAAGCATCTAGCATTTTCAAGTGGAGGTTGGCAATGGCAGACTTGTTCTTTTATCAGGATGGAGTAAGCCCCACCCACAGCGCTAGGACCACCCCCTTACTATTACCACTGTCAAATTCCAAAATTTACTTATTGCTTTATTATTAAGCATATTATTTTTCATAAATCTCTATTTAAAGCTTTATTATGAAAGCAATAGTAAACCGCAAAAAAAAAAAAGAATCCTCTCCCTGCAAGTTAATGTCATAATGTGCTAGTGTGCATTGCATACTAGCACATTATGAAAGTCCTACCTGAATACAAAGCCCTCCAGCAGCACACTGTCACCGTTGACAAGGCTTCCATCCGGTCTTCCATCTGGGTTCGCAGGCTGCAGCCATCTGATTGGCTGAGCTGCGATGCGCAGAAGTCATGGCCGTGGCACAGCTCTCTCAATGGATGGTACGCAGTTCATTGAGAGTGCAGTGCGCATGCGTCGTTGACATCACCAGCGCAGCTTTAGTACACATCTCCTAAACGGTACACGCTTAGGAGATATTTACTGTACCTACAGGTAAGCCTTATATAAGCTTACCTGTAGGTATAAATCAACAAAAGCACCTCTAACACAACACCACTTTAAGTTTTAAGCCTTTGCCAATTGAATGATCTGGGTAGAGCTTAGTGCTAAGAGGAACTGGGCTTTAAAGCCATAGTAAATCCAGGGGGGAAAAAAAGCCAGGCCCTTGCAAGGTAATAGTATATTGTGCTAGTATGCTAGGCTGTTTTTCTCAACGCAGTCATTATAAAAGGATTGCTGATTGCGCTGTCTGAATACTTACCCAAAAAAGGTTCAAAAAGGTAATCTTTCCCTTTAATTACGCACAATAAGGAGACCTTTTGCCTCCTGGTGAATTATGCTTATTTTTAAGACCTTCATCAAGACTTTTCTACAGAATAACATGAAGGTTAATGCAACGGCACAAACTGATATCTAATGATATATTTGGTTTATAATTAAAATGCAATGAATTCCTGTATTAATGATTTCCGTTAATGGCCAGAATTAAAGCAAATGCCACGCTGCTCCGGAGAGCTTGGTGTGCTTGCTTCACGCACGTTTCCAGCTCATTTTTTTCCCTATCGTGTGACTTTGCTGAGAGGAACAGGTCACATTGCAAATTCCTACTGTCTTTTGGACGATAAATCACTCTCTTTCTAAGTTTTAGCTGGTTCTCCGGTTAGAGTGGGGGTCTTCAAAGGAGTTTTTATTCAGTTTAGGATATTCCGGGTGTCGGGTGATTCCCCAATAGGTTCATGTAACACTTTAGAGGTAATGCAGGATTGTCATTC
>NW_028118932.1:0-9632 GCF_965119305.1 Pelophylax lessonae | reverse complement strand
AGTGACGTAGCGGTACGTCACTAGCCTTCGCCGCTCTGGCGCGCGCACCCGCGGTCCCGCCGATGACTCGATTGGGTTCAGAACCGATCAGTCATCAGGTCCAGGCCAATCATTTTTGGTCTGGACCTGTTGATCGGTCCTGCCCAATCAGATCTCCCTCTAAGCCTGTGAAATGTAAACACAGGCTTAGAGGAGATGTGCCCTCCCCTCCCAACGGTCTTTTTGGATCCAGCGTGAGAGGAGAGCACATCTAATTGTAAGTACAGCACCAAGCACGTACATACACAGTTAGATAGGCACATTTCACCCCCGATCGCCCCCCCAATTAACCCCTACAGCACCTGACACAACACACACTATATACAGCATATAGCATATACCTATATACCTGTATAAGTGTGATTTGTGAACAGGTGTAGCCCTTGCGACCCCCCCCTTTTCCACTCAAATTACCCCCCACCCCCCCTAATAAAGATTTAACCCACTGATCCCCCCTGAACCCCCCCTGATCACCGCCGTTAACCCCTACACCCTCTGTCACATCAGCACTAATACAAACGCAATATACGGTGTTATTGTATTTTTGTATTAGTGTCATTGTGATCAGAATTAGCGCAGGCGACTAAGTTTCTGTCCCAAGAAGGTTTAGGGTCCCCGCCACCCGCCCAATAAAGATTTAAGCCCCTGACCCCCCCCTGATCACCCCTACACCCCCTGCCATAACACACACCGTATACAGTATATAGCATTTTGCTATATACCCGTATAAGTGTGATTTGTGGTCAGGTCTAGCGCTTGCGACCCCCCTTTTTCCACTTGAATTACCCGCCACCCCCCCCTAATAAAGATTTAAGCCCCTGATCCCACCTGATCCCCCCCTGATCACCGCTAGTTAACCCCTACACCCTCTGTCACATCAGCACTAATACAAACGTAATATACTGTGTTTTTGTATTTTTGTATTAGTGTCATTGTGATCAGAATTAGCGCAGGCGACTAAGTTTGTGTCCCAAGCAGGTTTAGGGTCCCCCCCACCCGCCCAATAAAGATTTAATCCCCTGATCCCCTCCTGACCACCCCTACACCCCCTGCCACAACGCACACTGTATACAGTATATAGCATTTTCTATATACCCGTATAAGTGTGACTTGTGACCAGGTTTAGCGCTTGCCACCGTTCCTTTTATCCTTAGGATACCCGCCAGCCCCTTCCAATAAAGATTTAAACCCCTGATCCCCCCCTGATCACATCCCGTTAACCCCTACACCCTCTGTCACATTAGCACTAATACACACATAATATACTGTTTTTACTGTATTTTTGTATTGGTGTCATTGTGACTTGAGGTTGCTCTAGCTAGCTAGTTTCTTTCCCAAAGGAGGTTTAGGGTCCCCGCCACCCCCCCCCAGATCCCCGGCGCATAGTTTAGAAGTAACCCCTTGATCACCACACACGCACGCACGCACCTACACTTCCATTTCTAGTATAGTGTTTGAACAGATCAATATCTGATCTGATCAGAGCTATACTAGCGCCCCCATAGTTTAGGGTTCCCAAAACGCGGTGTTTGCACGATCAGCACTGATTCCGGCCAGCACCTGCGTTTAACCCTTTCACCCAGGTAAGTGTAGTAATCAATAGATTACTGTCACTTACAAAAAACACAAGACACAAAACCGCTGTGTTAGCAGAGTCAGGCCTGATCCCTGCTAGCATTAGCAGTTTTTTTGGTAGCGCTTGAAATAGTCTTCGACAACCAGGTGCTTTTATTACCTGTGAGTCGCATCACTGTACGGGTAAATTTAGTTACCAAAATGTCTAAACGTTCGTACAGTGATGAAGCTATTTACAGTATAATGTCCATGTCAGGTGAGAGCGATGGGGAAGCCTCACCGGCAGAATCAGGGTCATTATACGAACCAGATGACAGCAGCGGCTCCCTGACAGACAGCTCCGACGACAGATGGGTCCCTGTTAGACCCAGGCGTACCCGACCCCATTCTGGTGTTGTTGAAATGCAGGAATCGCAGGGTGCTCGTATGGAGCAGAGTGTGGGTACTAGTGCCGCTCATCCTTCTGGCGACCTGGCAAGCGCCAGCGGCCTAGTACAACCTGGACCTAGTACAACCAGCACTGCAGTAAGACCTGGTGACGTGGCGAGTCCCCTAAGTGCAGTTGAAGCTGGTGCGGTGGCTAGCACAAGTAGTGGCCCGCAGCCACCGCGTATTCGAAGACAGGCCCGTAGAGCCCATAGTGCCCTCCCTGATGCGCTGGCATATCCCAATTGGCAACCCACTGATTCTACAGCGCCAGTACTTCCCCCATTCACCGCCCAACCTGGAATCCACGTGGAGACAGCTGGTTTTACGCCCCTGAACTTTTTTGAGCTGTTCTTCACGGAAGATCTTTTCAGATCTATTGTGGATCAATCAAATTTATATGCTCAACAATTTATCGCCGCCAACCCAAATTCGCACCTTGCCAGACGATTCGGCTGGAATCCTATAACGGTTTCCGAATTTAAGATCTTTCTGGGCCTTTCCCTCCACATGGGCATAACTAAACAAAGTGAATTGCGGCTATATTGGTCCACTAGCCCAGCTCACCATATGCGCATGTACTCTGCCTCCATGTCCAGGGGGAGATACGAGCAAATTCTGCGATTTATGCATTTCAGCGACAATGAAATCTGTCGTCCTCGGGGAGACCCTGCATACGATCGGCTCCACAAAATTCGGCCCCTCATAGACCACTTCAATCAGCGGTTTGCAGCCTTGTTTACCCCCGAACAAGTTGTCTGCATTGACGAGTCCCTGATTAAATTTACTGGCCGTCTTGCTATCAAACAGTACCTCCCCAGCAAGCGTGCCAGATACGGGGTCAAGTTGTATAAGCTCTGTGACAGGGCCACAGGCTATACAGTTAATTTCCGTGTCTATGAGGGAAAAGATAGCACTGTGGAGCCCCCGAACTGCCCAGACTACATAGGGAGCAGCGGTAAGATTGTTTGGGACTTGGTGTCACCCTTATCCGGAAAGGGGTACCATTTGTACGTGGACAATTTTTACACAAGCGTGCCACTATTTAGTCACCTGCTTGATTTACAAATTGGCGCATGTGGCACCGTGCGACCTAATCGCCGGGGCTTCCCCCAACGGCTTGTTAATTCCCGTCTTAGTCGGGGGGCGAGAGCCTGCTTGAAAACGGACAAATTACTTGCGGTGAAGTGGAAGGATACACGGGATGTTTATGTTCTGTCCTCCCTTCACGCAGACACGACAGTCCAAATCCCTACGGCAACTGGCGTTATGGAGAAACCCCTCTGTGTCCACGAATATAACCTTAACATGGGAGGGGTGGACCTTAACGACCAGCTTTTGGCGCCGTATTTAGTTGCCCGTAAAGCCAGACGCTGGTACAAAAAAGTGTCTGTTTACCTTTTCCAATTGGCTATGCTGAACGCCTTTGTCCTATACAAGGCGTCAGGACGAACTGGACCCTTCCGGGAATTCCAGGAAGCGGTCATCCTTGCCTACCTGTACCCAGGAGGCATGCCTGCCCAACTTCCCCTTCCAGATGCAGTGAGCCGGCTGCATGAGAGGCATTTTCCTTATGCCCTCCCGAGTACCCCTACCCAAATACGACCCCAAAGACGATGTCGTGTCTGTAGCAGGCGCGGATTTAGGCGTGACACCCGTTATTATTGTCCCAAATGTCCTGACCATCCTGGTCTCTGCATCGGGGAATGTTTTGAGCGCTACCATACACTAGTGGAGTATTAGTGTAGGGTACAGCACGACACAGTGTAGGGCACATAAACACAGGGTCTCGAAGGATGTTGGATGTCCATCGACATTTTGAGAGACCCAAGCTGGAAGAGAAGATCGCAGAAGATCGCACTCCCTCCCAAATCAAGAAATAAAGGAACAGTTAGAAAGTAAAATAAAAGGATCCAAAAACTGTTGTGGTGTCAGTAATTTTATATGTCCTTCTACTCCTTCCTACTATACTTTTTTCAATGTCCTTTGTTTGTTTTTTCATTCTTTTGTGACCTGTTTCTCTTGCAGGTAATTGTCGGCTACCACGCATTGATTTTATATATTCTGACACAAACAGCGTTTGCGCTCAGCATATATGGATACCTTTGCTGATAGCAGCTGTGGTGATTTTCTGATTTCAGCACTGCAGTTAAAATCTTATTTTGGTATACGTGGATAGCGCCGTGTATACCCATCATTAAATTCAGTGGGTGGTTGTTTGGGCGGTTAATGATGAGAATCCAAAAACTTTTGTTGTGTCAGTCATTTTATATGTCCTACTCTTCCTAATGTACTTTTTTTTAATGTACTTTGTTTGTTTTTTCATTCTTTTGTGACCTGTTTCTCTTGCAGGTAATTGTCGGCTACCACGCATTGATTTTATATATTCTGACACAAACAGCGTTTGCGCTCAGCATATATGGATACCTTTGCTGATAGCAGCTGTGGTGATTTTCTGATTTCAGCACTGCAGTTAAAATCTTATTTTGGTATACGTGGATAGCGCCGTGTATACCCATCATTAAATTCAGTGGGTGGTTGTTTGGGCGGTTAATGATGAGAATCCAAAAACTTTTGTTGTGTCAGTCATTTTATATGTCCTACTCTTCCTAATGTACTTTTTTTAATGTACTTTGTTTGTTTTTTCATTCTTTTGTGACCTGTTTCTCTTGCAGGTCCCTCGTCGGCTACCACGCATTGATTTTATATATTCTGACACAAACAGTGTTTGCGCTCAGCATATATGGATACCTTTGCTGATAGCAGCTGTGGTGATTTTCTGATTTCAGCACTGCAGTTAAAATCCTATTTTGGTATACGTGGATAGTGTCGTGTATACCCATCATTAAATTCAGTGGGTGGTTGTTTGGGCGGTTAATGATGAGTAATACTACGCATTATTCCTGTGCTGATTTCTGATAGGTTCTCTTTTTTTCCGTTCAGCCCACAGGCTGCATGACAAAAAAAAAAACCTATATGCCAAACAAGGACCAGCAATGTACTGGTACGTTGCTGGACTTTGAGTGGTTGTACCAGGATGATGCCTGCAGATTTAGGCATCATCTTGGTATCGTTTTTTACAGCCAGCGGTCGGCTAACATGTAAAAGCAATCCTAGCAGGTAATTGGCCGCTAGACTGCTTTTACATGCAGTGGGAGGGGTCTCCCCCCCCCCCCACCGCCGCCTTCCGAAGCCTTCCGTGGTTTTTCTCGGGCTCTCCTGTCCCACCGGTTAACCCGAGAGTGCAGCCGGTGGTTCAGTTATCTAACCATAGAGCTAATTGAAGATTAGAATGGCTCCAATCATCTCTATGGCCTAAGATGCCGGAGGCTACGAGCATTTCATGACTTCTTTTTCGCCAGAAATAAACAGGGCCATTGGGAAATTGGGAAAGTATTTTATCACACCAATTTTGGCGTGGTCAGATACATTAAGGTCAGAGGAGAGATCTAGAGTATAAAAGACCCCAATTTTTTTAAAAAAGAGTACCTGTCACTACCGATTGCTATCATAGGGGATATCTAAATTCACTGTGATAACAATAAAAATGATTTAAAAAAAAAAATTAAAGGAAAGGTGTCAAAATAACATAAAAAAGCAAAAAAAAAAAAAAAAAATTGAGCCCCCCCCCTTTCCCCCCGTGCTTGCACGCAATGGCACACGCAAGCGTTGGTCTAGTGTCATATGTAAACCGCAATTTCAGCATGCATGTGAGGTATCGCCGCGATCGCCAGATCGAGTGCAGTAATTTTTGCAGTAGACCTCCTCTGTAAGTCTAAAGTGGTAACCTGTAGAGACTTTTAAAGTTTTTAAAAATGTACGTACGTTGTTGCCACTGCGCAGGCGTGCGCAATTTTTAAAGCATGTCATGTCAGGTGTCTATGAACTCGGCATAAGATCATCTTTTAAATTTTACCAAAAAAATTGGAATTATATAGTGTATTTGTGAAATAAATTTAAAAAAAATGTATTTTTTTCGCAAAAATTGCGTTTGGAAAATCTGTGCGCAAATACCGTGTGACAAAAAAATTTGCAACATCCCCCATTTTATTCTATAGGGCCTCTGCTTTAAAGAAATATATAATGTTTGGGGGTTCAAAGTAATTTTCTAGTAAAAAAAAAATATTTTTTCATGTAAACAAAAAGGCACAGAAAAGGCTTGGTTTTCAAGTGGTTAGAAGAGTGGGTGATGTGTGGATAAGATTGAGCATAAAATGCCGGGACAGTTCAAACACCCCCCAAATGACCCCTTTTTGAAAAGTAGACACCCAAAGCTATTTGCTGAGAGGCATGGTGAGTCCATGGAATATTTTATATTTTGCTACAAGTGTCGGGAAAATTATTATTTCTTTTTTTTTTGTTGTTTTTTTACAGAAAGTTGTCACTAAATGATATATTGCTCACACATGCCATGTGTATATGTGAAATGACACCCCAAAATACATTCTGCTGCTTCTCCTGAGTACAGGGATACCCCATGTGTGAGACTTTTTGGCAGCGTAGCTGTGTACGCGCCCCCGAAAACCAATCCACATCTTCAGGTTTTCTAATGGCGTAAATTGCTGATTTTACCCCTGACTACCTGTCACAGTTTCAGAGGCCCTGAAATTTCAAGATAGCACAAAACCCCCCCAAATGACCCCATTTTGCAAAGTAGACACTCCAAGCTATTGGCTGAGAAGCATGGTGAGTCCATGGAATAGTTTATATTTTGCCACAAGTTTCGGGAAAATAATTTTTTTTTTTTTTTTTAACACAAAGTTGTCAGTAAATGATATAATGCTCACGCATGCCATGGGTATATGTGAAATGACACCCCAAAATACATTCTGCTGCTTCTCCTGAGTACAGGGATACCCCATGTGTGAGACTTTTTTGCAGTCTAGCCGAGTACAGGACCCCGAAAACCAACCTCCACTTTCAGGCTTTCCAAGGGCGTAAATTGTTGATTTCACTCCTGACTACCTATCACAGTTTCGGAGGCCCTAAAATTCCAAGATAGCACAAACCCCCCCCAAATGACCCAATTTTGCAAAGTAGACACTCCAATCTATTTGCTGAGAGGCATGGTGAGTATTTTGCAGCTCTCATTTTTTTTGGAAAATGAAGAAAAAACAGGAAAATGCATTTTTTTTCCTCTTTTTTCAATTTCCAAAACTTTGTGACAAAAAGTGAGATCTGCAAAACACTCAACATGCCTCTCTGCAAATAGCTCAGGGTGTCTACTTTCCAAAATGGGGTCATTTGGGGGGGTTTTGTGCTATCTTGGAATTTTAGGGCCTCCGAAACTGTGATAGGTAGTCAGGAGTGAAATCAACAATTTACGCCCTTGGAAAGCCTGAAAGTGGAGGTTGGTTTTCGGGGTCCTGTACTCGGCTAGACTGCAAAAAAGTCTCACACATGGGGTATCCCTGTACTCAGGAGAAGCAGCAGAATGTATTTTGGGGTGTCATTTCACATATACCCATGGCATGTGTGAGCAATATATCATTTACTGACAGCTTTGTGTAAAAAAAAAAAAAAAATATATATATATATATATATTTCCCGGAACTTGTGGCAAAATATAAAATATTCCATGGACTCACCATGCCTCTCAGCAAACAGCTTGGGGTGTCTACTTTCCAAAATGGGGTCATTTGGGGGGGTTTTGTGCTATCTTGGAATTTTAGGGCCTCCGAAACTGTGATAGGTAGTCAGGAGTGAAATCAACAATTTACGCCTTTGGAAAGCCTGAAAGTGGAGGTTGGTTTTCGGGGTCCTGTACTCGGCTAGACTGCAAAAAAGTCTCACACATGGGGTATCCCTGTACTCAGGAGAAGCAGCAGAATGTATTTTGGGGTGTCATTTCACATATACCCATGGCATGTGTGAGCAATATATCATTTACTGACAGCTTTGTGTAAAAAAAAAAATATATATATATATATATATATATTTCCCGGAACTTGTGGCAAAATATAAAATATTCCATGGACTCACCATGCCTCTCAGCAAATAGCTTGGGGTGTCTACTTTCCAAAATGGGGTCATTTGGGGGGGTTTTGTGCTATCTTGGAATTTTAGGGCCTCCGAAACTGCGACAGGTAGTGCAGAGGTGACATGAACAATTTACGCCATTAGAAAACCTGAGAGTGTTGATTGGTTTTCGCGGTCCTGTACACAGCTAGGCTCCCAAAAAGTCTCACACATGGGGCATCCCCATACTCAGGAGAAGCGGCAGAATGTATTTTGGGGTGTCATTCCACATATACCCATGTCATGTGTGAGAAATTTATCTTTTAGTGACAACGTTGTGTAAAAAAAAAAAATTAAAAAAAAAAATTGTAATTTTCCCGAAACTTGTGGCAAAATATAAAATATTCCATGGACTCACCATGCCTCTCAGCAAACAGCTTGGGGTGTCTACTTTCCAAAATGGGGTCATTTGGGGGGGTTTTGTGGCATCTTGACATTTCAGGGCCTCCTAAACCGTTATAGGTAGTGAGAAAATGCAATGAAAAATGTACGCCCTTTGAAATTCTGATGGTGGTGATTTGTTTTCCGGCTCCCGTACACAGCTACGCTCCCAAAAAGTCTCACATATGTGGTATCCCTGTACTCAGGAGAAGCAGCAGAATATATTTTGGGGTGTAATTACACATATACCCATGGCATGTGTGAGCAATATATCATTTCAATGACAACTTTGTGTAAAAAAAAAAAAAAATTTTTTTAGTCATTTTTCAAACACCTGTGACAAAAAAATAAAATATTCAATGAGCTCAACATGCCTCTCAGAACATTCCTTAGGATGTCTACTTTCCAAAAAGTGGTAGTTTGGGGGGGTTTTGTACTGCCCCGCCATTTTAGCACTTCATGAAATGAGATAGGCAGTCAGAAATTAAAGCTTCGTAAATTTCAGTATTTACACCATAGTTTGTAGACGCTATAACTTTTGCGCAAACCAATAAAAATACGCTCATTGATTTTTTTTTTGTCAAAGACATGTAGCTAAATATATTTTGGCCAAAAAAAATGACATAAATTGAGTATATTGGATATTTTTTAAAAGACAAAGTTGAAAATGTCATTTTTTTGCAAAATTTTCGCTCTTTTTTTATTAATATCGCAAAAAATAAAAAGCGCAGAGGTGATCAAATGCCACCAAAAGAAAGCTCTGTTTGTGGGAAAAAAAGGACGTAAATTTCGTTTAGGTACAGCATTGCATGACCGAGCAATTATCAGTTAAAGTCACGAAGTGCCAAGTTGAAAAAAGGGGTCTGGTCCTTTAGCAGCCAAATCCTCCGGGGCTTAAGTGGTTAAAATGGCTTTTACCAATGGAAACTTTTTTTTTTTTTTTTTTTGCTAGTAAATACCTTAATTTCGGCTTTATTCCTCCTCTCCTCACTTCCTGGTCCGATCGGCGATGACGTCATTCGGCGATCCGCAGTGTCTGCTGGGATGTATTCTATTCCAGAAATCTCAGTAGCTGTATCTGTACTGAGCCGTGCCTGCCCCGCCTCCACCCCGCCTCCTCTCATTCAGTTGCATTGTATGAATGTATTAAGGCCGTTCTCTGCCCCGCCTCCACCCCGCCTCCTCTCATTGAG
>NW_028118933.1:0-9667 GCF_965119305.1 Pelophylax lessonae | reverse complement strand
ATCATTTTCACCCTGGAGCTGTGACTCCATTCTTACACTACCCAGCCAACAAAGACCCAATCCTACACAGTTCATCCAGACCTTAACCTCTACCACCGTTACCCCCCCCCCCCCCACACCAATTGCTCCCCTCCACTACCAGCCCCCACCTGACACATTCCGCTCCCGCACACAGTTATGAACACGACATACAAGATGCTCAAGGCCGTCTGTTTTGATGAAGCATAATCCTCGGTACCTCCACTGTGCCAACACCTACCACCGCCACCTGTGTCTCCCCCCCCCCCTCCCAACTCCATCACCTGTGTCTCCCCCCCCTCCCCACTGTGCCAACACCTACCACCGCCACCTGTGTCTCCCCCCTCCCAACTCCATCACCTGTGTCTCCCCCCCTCCCAACTCCATCACCTGTGTCTCCCCCCCTCCCAACTCCATCACCTGTGTCCCCCCCCCCCTCCCAACTCCATCACCTGTGTCTCCCCCCCTCCCAACTCCATCACCTGTGTCCCCCCCCCCCTCCCAACTCCATCACCTGTGTCTCTCCCCTCCCAACTCCATCACCTGTGTCTCCCCCCCTCCCAACTCCATCACCTGTGTCTCCCCCCTCCCAACTCCATCACCTGTGTCTCCCCCCCCTCCCAACTCCATCACCTGTGTCTCTCCCCTCCCAACTCCATCACCTGTGTCTCCCCCCCCTCCCCACTGTGCCAACACCTACCACTGCCATCACCTGTGTCTCCCCCCCTCCCCACTGTGCCAACACCTACCACCGCCACCTGTGTCTCCCCCCCCCTCCCAACTCCATCACCTGTGTCTCCCCCCCTCCCAACTCCATCACCTGTGTCTCCCCCCCTCCCAACTCCATCACCTGTGTCCCCCCCCCCCTCCCAACTCCATCACCTGTGTCTCCCCCCCTCCCAACTCCATCACCTGTGTCCCCCCCCCCCTCCCAACTCCATCACCTGTGTCTCTCCCCTCCCAACTCCATCACCTGTGTCTCCCCCCCCTCCCAACTCCATCACCTGTGTCTCCCCCCTCCCAACTCCATCACCTGTGTCTCCCCCCCCTCCCAACTCCATCACCTGTGTCTCTCCCCTCCCAACTCCATCACCTGTGTCTCCCCCCCCTCCCCACTGTGCCAACACCTACCACTGCCATCACCTGTGTCTCCCCCCCCTCCCCACTGTGCCAACACCTACCACCGCCACCTGTGTCTCCCCCCCCTCCCAACTCCATCACCTGTGTCTCCCCCCCCCTCCCAACTCCATCGCCTGTGTCTCCCCCCCCCCTCCCCACTGTGCCAACACCTACCACCGCCACCTGTGTCTCCCCCCCCTCCCAACTCCATCACCTGTGTCTCCCCCCCCCTCCCAACTCCATCGCCTGTGTCTCCCCCCCCCCTCCCCACTGTGCCAACACCTACCACTGCCATCACCTGTGTCTCCCCCCCTCCCAACTCCATCACCTGTGTCTCCCCCCCCCTCCCAACTCCATCACCTGTGTCTCCCCCCCCCTCCCAACTCCATCACCTGTGTCTCCCCCCCCCTCCCAACTCCATCACCTGTGTCTCCCCCCCCCCCCTCCCAACTCCATCACCTGTGTCCCCCACTCCCAACTCCATCACCTGTGTCTCCCCCCCCCCTCCCAACTCCATCACCTGTGTCTCCCCCCCTCCCAACTCCATCACCTGTGTCTCCCCCCCCCCTCCCAACTCCATCACCTGTGTCTCCCCCCCCCCTCCCAACTCCATCACCTGTGTCTCCCCCCCCTCCCAACTCCATCACCTGTGTCTCCCCCCCCTCCCAACTCCATCACCTGTGTCTCTCCCCTCCCAACTCCATCACCTGTGTCTCCCCCCCCTCCCAACTCCATCACCTGTGTCTCCCCCCTCCCAACTCCATCACCTGTGTCTCCCCCCCCTCCCAACTCCATCACCTGTGTCTCTCCCCTCCCAACTCCATCACCTGTGTCTCCCCCCCCTCCCCACTGTGCCAACACCTACCACTGCCATCACCTGTGTCTCCCCCCCCTCCCCACTGTGCCAACACCTACCACCGCCACCTGTGTCTCCCCCCCCTCCCAACTCCATCACCTGTGTCTCCCCCCCCCCTCCCAACTCCATCGCCTGTGTCTCCCCCCCCCCTCCCCACTGTGCCAACACCTACCACCGCCACCTGTGTCTCCCCCCCCTCCCAACTCCATCACCTGTGTCTCCCCCCCCCTCCCAACTCCATCGCCTGTGTCTCCCCCCCCCCTCCCCACTGTGCCAACACCTACCACTGCCATCACCTGTGTCTCCCCCCCCCTCCCAACTCCATCACCTGTGTCTCCCCCCCCCTCCCAACTCCATCACCTGTGTCTCCCCCCCCCTCCCAACTCCATCACCTGTGTCCCCCCCTCCCAACTCCATCACCTGTGTCTCCCCCCCCTCCCAACTCCATCACCTGTGTCTCCCCCCCCCTCCCAACTCCATCACCTGTGTCTCCCCCCCCCCCCTCCCAACTCCATCACCTGTGTCTCCCCCCCTCCCAACTCCATCACCTGTGTCTCCCCCCCCCCTCCCAACTCCATCACCTGTGTCTCCCCCCCCCCTCCCAACTCCATCACCTGTGTCTCCCCCCCCCCTCCCAACTCCATCACCTGTGTCTCCACCCCCGCACCCAACTCCATCACCTGTGTCTCCCCCCCCCTCCCAACTCCATCACCTGTGTCTCCCCCCCCTCCCCCACTGTGCCAACACCTACCACCGCCACCTGTGTCTCCCCCCCTCCCAACTCCATCACCTGTGTCTCCCCCCCCTCCCAACTCCATCACCTGTGTCTCCCCCCCCCTCCCAACTCCATCACCTGTGTCTCCCCCCCCCTCCCAACTCCATCACCTGTGTCTCCCCCCCCCTCCCAACTCCATCACCTGTGTCTCCCCCCCCCTCCCAACTCCATCACCTGTGTCTCCCCCCCCCTCCCAACTCCATCACCTGTGTCCCCCCCTCCCAACTCCATCACCTGTGTCTCCCCCCCCACTCCCAACTCCATCACCTGTGTCTCCCCCCCCTCCCAACTCCATCACCTGTGTCTCCCCCCCCTCCCAACTCCATCACCTGTGTCTCCCCCCCCCTCCCAACTCCATCACCTGTGTCCCCCCCTCCCAACTCCATCACCTGTGTCTCCCCCCCCTCCCAACTCCATCACCTGTGTCTCTCCCCCCCCCCCTCCCAACTCCATCACCTGTGTCCCCCACTCCCAACTCCATCACCTGTGTCTCCCCCCCCACTCCCAACTCCATCACCTGTGTCTCCCCCCCCTCCCAACTCCATCACCTGTGTCTCCCCCCCCCTCCCAACTCCATCACCTGTGTCTCCCCCCCCCCTCCCAACTCCATCACCTGTGTCTCCCCCCCTCCCAACTCCATCACCTGTGTCTCCCCCCCCCTCCCAACTCCATCACCTGTGTCTCCCCCCCCTCCCCCACTGTGCCAACACCTACCACCGCCACCTGTGTCTCCCCCCCTCCCAACTCCATCACCTGTGTCTCCCCCCCCTCCCAACTCCATCACCTGTGTCTCCCCCCCCTCCCAACTCCATCACCTGTGTCTCCCCCCCCCTCCCAACTCCATCACCTGTGTCTCCCCCCCCCTCCCAACTCCATCACCTGTGTCTCCCCCCCCCTCCCAACTCCATCACCTGTGTCTCCCCCCCTCCCAACTCCATCACCTGTGTCTCCACCCCCTCCCAACTCCATCACCTGTGTCTCCCCCCCCCCTCCCAACTCCATCACCTGTGTCCCCCCCTCCCAACTCCATCACCTGTGTCTCCCCCCCCACTCCCAACTCCATCACCTGTGTCTCCCCCCCCCTCCCAACTCCATCACCTGTGTCTCCCCCCCCCTCCCAACTCCATCACCTGTGTCTCCCCCCCCCCTCCCAACTCCATCACCTGTGTCTCCCCCCCCTCCCAACTCCATCACCTGTGTCTCCCCCCCCCCTCCCAACTCCATCACCTGTGTCCCCCCTCCCAACTCCATCACCTGTGTCTCCCCCCCCTCCCAACTCCATCACCTGTGTCTCCCCCCCCTCCCAACTCCATCACCTGTGTCTCCCCCCCCTCCCAACTCCATCACCTGTGTCTGCCCCCCCCCTCCCAACTCCATCACCTGTGTCTCCCCCCCCCCTCCCAACTCCATCACCTGTGTCTCCCCCCCCTCCCAACTCCATCACCTGTGTCTCCCCCCCCCTCCCAACTCCATCACCTGTGTCTCCCCCCCCCTCCCCCACTGTGCCAACACCTACCACCGCCACCTGTGTCTCCCCCCCCTCCCACTGTGCCAACTCCAACACTTGCCACCACCTGTGTCCCCCCTTCCCCCCCCCAATTTGCCAACATCACCTACTTCAGACAACTTGGTAAAAAATAAAATGTATGTAGGATGAGTTTAGCCCTCACCATCTACACATCTTGGCAGAACACAGTGCCAACCCCCCCTCTTCCAAATTATTGGACAACTTTGAAAACCATATTCCAAATAGACCCCCCCCCCCAATCAATCCATTCACCCCCAAATCACTAATAAGAAAAGCCTCCAATCTGAGAGTTTCTATCCTGCAGGCATTGAGTTATTGCAGCCGTTCCTCACCGGTGTCCCCTCTTCCTTTAGGATACGAACCTGACTGACCCCCCCCCCCCGGCACTCCCCTGGTATTAAGTAGTTATTGGCTGGGCGGGATATGAGAATAAAGGAGCGTAGGGAGATCCGTTCCTCGGGGCGAGTCTAATACATTCATGTGTGGCCCCGTTATACAATACTGGAAGATCGGCTCACCTGGAGACATGGAAGAGCGATAACTGGAGATGATTCTGCCGCACACAACTTCCACAGTCAGTGCCGGTTTCTTCTCCGCCACAAACACATTGCGGAGGATTCGCGCCAATTCCAGCAGCCTGGACATCATGAGGAGTCGCTCCTCCTGCTGGGGCTTCCGCGTCATCATGGCCTGGAGCTTCTGCGCCTCTTTAGCCCGAATCTGAAAGATCAAAAATTCACAACTGAACGACTTCGCCAACCGCCAGGAAAAGTGTTGGACATACGGGGGGGGGGGGGGGGTAAAAACCCGTTCTCACCATACATAATACACCTTCTACCACTCCTGACCTGCGTGCTTCTTTATCGGTAAATTGGTTGCTGCCTGCGGTATATTTACTGCAGGCCGGATCATCCTGAGGGCGTGCAATGCGCTGCTCCTGGCCGGGGGATCATGTGATCACAATGTAAAGACCTTCTGTATGAATTCCATACCAGCTGCGATTCCTATAGAGTGATGTGCCATAGCTGCTAATACATTGTATCTTGGCCAATCACAGCACCCTGTACCATGTGATCAGCTGTTGCCAATCACAGAACACTACTGACTAATCATAGCAAAACATTGCAGATACAGCGATTAACGGCAAAGGGCCGCTTACTACAGCAAGGGGCCGCTTACTACAGCAAGGGGCCGCTTACTGAGCTCCGGAGGAACGGCTCCTGCAGAGTATTTCCCCCCGGAGAAGCGGCTGCGTTACTCCTGATTCTTCAGCACAGAACACGAAGATCTGCGGTATAAATTTTGTCCTCAATGATTGTCATCTGTTCTTAAAGCGGAACTAAACCCTCCTCTCCTCAGACGCCATCTTGGTCTCTGCTCTGCAACACGTGATCAGCGATGGCTCCGGACATTTGATGATTTGACAGTTTAAGCAACTGTCAGTATTCCCGGCATTCCAGGAATTAAACTTTTTTAAACAGTTTAAATTGATTTCCGCCATTGTTGGGAATTCTGAAAAATATTTGTTGCTACAACTCCCCCCAACCTCTGCGGGATACATGCAGATCTCAGTACTCACCCGCTCCAGGAGGGACTGGGAAACGCCTTTCAGAGCGCTTGAAGTGGCCGCTAACGGCTTGGGCTCCTCGGGCGGAGTCGGTTTTTGCTCGGAGGAGGGGCTCTCTGCACTCTTCAGGGCTAGATTTGCTAGAGCCTTCTCCATCTGTAGGAAGAGAGAACATGGAGCTGAAGATTTAAAACCAGACCCAGGCGAGGAGGAAGAGGGAGATCCCCCCCCCCCCCCCCCCACCCCAGGAGAAGGGAATACATATGGCACCTTTCCACTGCAAGTACCGGCTCGGCCCCACTCGGCGCTGCTCGCTTTTCCACTGCGTGGTACGAGTCGGCACCTTTCAGCACTGTAGGCTCTACTCGGCTTGCTTTTCCACTGTTGTAGTACTAAGTGGGTGGGATTACAACAATTCTCTGACCAGGGGCTAGTAGTGACAATCAATGCTGCATGTAAAGGATTGTGGGATATGGTATCAGTATGGCCTGCTTGGAACCCCAAGTATTGGAAAAGCACCTTTAGAACCCCAAATAAATAAAAAAAAAAAATTTATTTATATATATATATATATATATATATATCTGCGCTAGAGAATAAAATGAAGCGTTGGAATTTTTTTTATGTCACATAGAAAAACCACTGCGCAAAAATTACTAACGCATTAAAAAAAAAAATGAACAGTCGATTTAGTTAAATAATGTGAAAGATGTTACAGCGAGTAAATAGATACCCAACATGCCACACTTTCAACCTGCGTCTCCCTGTGGAATGGCGGCAAACTATTACTTAAAATTCTCCATAGACGTCACTTTAAACGCCTTTAGAGGTTACCAGATTAGAGTTGCACAGGAGGTCTGGTGACAGAATTATCACTCGTTTGCGACAATACCTCACGCGTGTTGCGATTAATCGTTTACATATATGCGTGTCGGAGTAACGCATGCATTTGCGCATAATCACAGTGGGCGCTTTTTTTTTAAACTTTTTTTTTTACTTTGTCATCACAAGGGATGAACATGGGTGACAGCATGGGCCGACGTCAGTTCCTCTGTACAGGGCAGCCATCGCTGCACCGCTCCCGGGATTGGAAAGCCGGCGGCGGGATGTGTGGTGGGGGGGTGTTGGACCCCCCCCCCCTTCCACCACCCACAGAATTTATCGATTCAATTAGTCACTCAGATTGCTTCTGCCTTGTAGAGAATCCTATTTGCAAACTAGGATACCGGGATGAGGCCTGTCAGTGCACCCGCCATAACCACTAAACCCCTCAGGACGTACAGGAACCTCCATTTTGGGGGGGGGGGGGGGGTGGTTAAAGTAAAATCCTAACCGACCACGAACTGCCACCAAGCTGTTCCACATTGACTCACCTTGGGTGTCATCAAGCCCCTCGCTTTATTTAACACTTCTTGAGCTGTAGTCATCTTGTCCACTTGTGGGGGCTGTGGGAGTTCTGCTGGGACCACGTCTGGAACCTCATCCACATTAAATCGGGGGTGCCAGCGAGTCAGCTGCTCATCCGGAACCTCCAATGGAGGATTCAATGTTGCCAGGAAAGCCTGAAGGGAGGAGGGAAGGACATGCAGCTTTACCAGAATGGAAAGGATTTAAGGGGTTAAACATTCACAGATCGATCACTGATTCGGCCGACTTACTTTGTGGTGCAGCTTCACAATGTGCGTCAGACTGCGATGAAATATCCGTCTGCGCTCCAACAGGCGATTCGCTGTCAGCTGAGGGCGGCCATTACATTTCTCATCTGTAAAATAAAAAGATAATTAAAAATACAAAAACTGAAAGCCCAACGCCTCCGTTTATCACAGCCAATCAGGAGCTTGCTTATCCAAACACAACTGTCCCTCCATCATGGCTGTAGTTTGGGGAGGGAAGTTAAAGTGGAAATTATTTTAGGTTATGGGTAATGTTCTTTAGCATGTGGAGCGCCCTCCTAGGTAGGTGCTAGTGAGGACATGGCTCGGTTTGGTGGGGGGGGGGGGGTGAGTGTAGCGCCCTCCTAGGTAGGTGCTAGTAAAGACATGGCTCATTTAGCAGGGGGGGGGGGGTGACTGTAGCACTGGCATGTGTCATTCAAAGTGACAGCGCTAAAAACTGGCCTGGGCAGGAAGGGGGGTTAAAAGTGCCCAGTAAGCAAGTGGGTAAGTCAAGCCCAGCCCATTACCAATCAGTCTGGCCTATTAGACGAGGCCACCATTGGGGGGGGGGGGCGCTGGTTTAGCAACCCTGAGAAATAAGTTAACCAAAAAAAAAAACAGACAGGATCCCCTCCCCCACAGACTCACCATCAGGAATGAGGGGATCCACAGTAAGCTGGTAGTCGGTCTTCTTCATGCCATCCTTGAAGGTCGGGATGTTCTTCTCCTGCCGGAAGCGATAGGCTGTGGGGTAAACCGTCTTTATCTGCCCCACATTGCGCTCCTCAAACTGCCTATAAAAAAAAAAAATAATAATTCAAATTTAGAGGTGGAAATCCATCCTCTGATGATGGAAGACGGACTCCCCTCCCCCACACTTACTTCCTCATCATATCTTGGACCCCTTGCTTGACTTTGGAGAAGGTGACGGTCTCGGATCGATTGAAGAGCATTCCTACAATGGTGTCCATACTGCGGAACATCTCAGCCAGAACTTTATACCGGAACGGCAGGGAGAGGCCGGGGGGGACGTCCTGGGCGAGGGCGTGGAATCGCTGATAGGCCGGAGCCTTCTCACTGGAAGAGGAAAGAAAATCGGTGAGTATGAAAAGCGACACAGCGATCGATCACCCATCCGGTGTCTGCAAAACACGATTTACTGCCCCCCACTCCCAACGGCCCTTTACTGCCCCCCACTCCCAACGGCCCTTTACTGCCCCCCACTCCCAACGGCCCTTTACTGCCCCCCACTTTATTTGCCGCGACTGAGCGACGCTCTACACACCAGACAGAAATCCGATATTCGTCAAACTCAACAAACATCGCTTTATATTAAATGGAGGGCGCACCAGTGACTCCCTTACCTTCTGACATCACCGGGGGAGGGGAGCATGGGATAGCACTGGTGAAAACTGGCTGGTCAAGCCCCTTGAAATTGGGGGGGGAAGCTCTCGGTCCCTGGGGGGGGGGGGGGGTTGGTTAGTTGGTGGTGTGATAAGCGCCTGTCCCTTCCAACGAAGAGGGGGTGGGGAGAGACGGTGGAGGATCAGAGAGCAACTCATGTGATGCCCCCAAGGTTTTAGTATCCCCCCCCCCCGGTCAGATAACCCTCAGGCGGTTCAATATTCTGGTTCCTCAGGGGGTCCCCGCCATGCCGGCACTCCAAAATCAGTTGCCGAGGCCGAGAAGTGAAGCTGTTGCTGTATTTTACCGCAGCTGCAGGCTCTGCTCGTCTCATGAAGCCGGCTGCCATTGGCCTGGAGAGGGGGGGGCGGAGACAAGACCATAGCTGGTCGCTAGGAGAGAGGCAGCAGCCAGATAAAGATCTGCACTCCTCCCCCACCATGTAAACAGATTTCATGATGGTGAGGTCCTCTGGACCAGCAACGGGGCTCCCAGCACCGAGGAGCACCAGCAACAGGGGGCTCCCAGCACCGAGGAGCACCAGCAACAGGGGGCCCCACAGCACCGAGGAGCACCAGCAACAGGGGGCCCCACAGCACCGAGGAGCACCAGCAACAGGGGGCCCCACAGCACCATCAGCAATGGGGGGGCCCCCAGCACCGAGACACAGGGGAGGATAAGCAATGGGGCCCCCCAGCATGGGAACTATGGAGGTAATCCCACCCATGAGAGAAGGACAGGGGGC
>NW_028118934.1:0-9759 GCF_965119305.1 Pelophylax lessonae | reverse complement strand
GCCAAGCTGGGACAGTGCAAGCTGCTGTTCTACCTATACAATCTCCAGGCACAATCAGCAGCAAACTGATCATTTCTCAGGACACTTCAAGAGCCTGTAGCGGTAATACCATTATAGGGAACAATATGAATAAAACGCATATGGTGCGTAAAGCCAGTAAGGGTGGGAAGTCAACCTAAAAATGTGCACAAAAAAAAAACAAAAAAACAAAATGACAACCTTGCAATATTAATTGGATTAAAATTTTTTCTATATTATATATATATATATATATACATACATACACACACACACACACACACGTGTCCAAACTTTTGGTCTGTACTGTATATATATATATACACACACACACACATATACACGCACACATACATATATGTGTGGGTTTAGATTCGTGTATGTGTGTGTGTGTGTATATATATATATATATATATATATATATATATATATATATATATATAACACAATTTTTATTCACACATACACACACATTTCTTTGTGATAAAATGTTTATTATAAATTCCTCTTTGCCCGTTTAAAAAAAATATAATGCCAAAAGGCGGCTAAGAGCGTCTAAGCACTAGCACTTCAGCGTTTATTCATTTTAGTGAGTGGCTAGAATAAATTTATATTCTGCCCAATTAAATAAATGCCAAAACGTGGCTAAACACGCCTAAACACGTTTGAAAAACGCCAATTTTTTCCCCATCAAGAGAAACAGCGTTTATATAAAAACAGTGTGCATGAGGCCTGAAGCAGAGCCAGCTCCTATCCCGGGGGGCAATGGAGATAATAACCCCCCCACCCCCACCGGCTGCCCCAGAATAAGAACAGGAAAAAGATCAAAGTCTGGAGGGTGTGTCGGGGATATTAGATACAATGAACCTGAAAAGTGGACAATCCCTTTAACTATAGGGTCAGTAAATTCATGCCTGTCCAGTAGAGCTGCACGATTAACCACTTCTGGACCGTAGGGTTTTCCCCCCTTAATGACCAGGCCATTTTTGCGATTCGGCACTGCGTTACTTTAACGGATAATTGCGAAGCTGTACCCAAATAAAATTGATGTCCTTTTTTTTTCCCCACGAATAGAGATTTCTTTTGGTGGTATTTGATCACCTGTGTGATTTTAATTTTTTGCGCTATTATAAAAAATAAATAAATAAAAAAAAAAAAAAGTGACAATTCTGAAAAACAATATTTTTTAACTTTCTGCTATATAACATTCCCAATAAAACATTTTTGATAATTTTAGGCTAATTTGTATTCTGCTACATATTTTTGGTAAAAAAAAAAAAAAAAAAAAAAATCCCAATAAGACTATATTGATTGGTTTGTGCAAAAGTTATCGCATCTATAAACTAGGGGAAAGATTTATGTAATTTTTATTTATTAATTTGTTTTTCTTTATTCATTTTTTTTTTTTTTTTTTTTACTAGTAATGGTGGCGATCTGCGATTTTTAGCAGGACTGCGACATTGCGGCGGACAGATCGGACCCCTAACTGACATTTGACACTTTTGTGGGGACCAGTGACATTACTACAGTAATCAGTGCTAAAAATATGGACTGTTATTGTACTAATGACACTAGCAGGGAAAGGGTTAACACCAGGGGTGATAAAAAGGGTTAAATGTGTCCCTAGGGAGTGCTTTCTAACTGTGGGGGAGTGGCTTATGGAATGAATACAGAGACCTGTGATCCTAAATAGGAGGAACACAGGAGCCCTGTGTTCATTGATGACAGAACAGCGGTCTGCCATGTTTACAACGGCAAACCGCCGTTCTCTCTCCACGGGGAGCGATCATGGGTGCCCAGCGGCAATCGCGGCCGCCAGACCTGCAGATCGGCTTCCCCTGTGGCGAATGTTACATCGTTTTGTGGGACAGAGCCGACCTGTCGCAGGGTATGTACGGCTGGTGGTTGGTAAGTGGTTAATCATTAAAAAAAATTGCAATCTCGATTCAACCCCCCCCCCCCCCCCCCACAATATTAATCCAACATTTCCACGATTCATGTAACAGTGCAGAGCAGTTCCCTGCTCACAGCTGTCAGAAAAAAAAAAAAAAACAGCCGAAAAGGTTTCACAATCCTGGTAGAATCGTGATCTTTATATAAGGCAAAAAAAAAAAAAATTGTGATTCTCATTTTATCTAGAATTATGCAGCTCTACTGTCCAGCCATTTCTCTTCTCCAATTTTCAAATATTCCCCGAATCCCAGAGAAAGTTGGAGAAATCGCCAAATATTCTCACACATCATTAAAGCTGCAGGTAAAATTAAATATCATGGGACTGATTGGCGGTCAATTAACAAAATCCCTAACAATAGATTATTGTGTGTGTGTGTGTATAATAAAATATATTTACTATTATTATTATACAGGATTTATATAGCGCCAACAGTATGCGCAGCGCTTTACAATGTGGGGGAATACAGTTACAGTACAATTCAATATAGGAGGAATCAGAGGGCCCTGCTCGTTTGAGCTTTATATATATTATACATATTATATACACACACACACATATATATACATACATACACATATATATATATACATACATACATACATACACATATATATATATATATACATACATACATACATACACATATATATATATATATAAAAATCTGGTGGCCAACTACAAGAAACGTCTGACCTCTGCGATTGCCAACAAGGGTTTCTCCACCAACTACTAAGTCATGTTTTGTGAAGGGGTCAAATACTTCTATCACTCATTAAAATGCAAATCAATTTATACATTTTTTGAAATGCGTTTATTTTCTGGATATATTTGTTATTCTGTCTCTCCCTGGTAAAATAATCTGTCCATTAAAATTATAGACTGACCATTTCTTTGTCAGTGGGGAAACCAGGGGGCGGCCCTCCCATGGGTTCCGATGGGTCCATTGGACCCGGGCAGCAAACTTACTCCCAACTTACTTTTTTTCAGCAGTTTTGTGTGTCATCAGTTTGCGGTGTATTACGAGTGCAATAGTGCCCATAGTGCAAACTGATGAGTATGAGGTGGAGGGTTTCCTCTGGTCCCTCGCGTGATCCTGGTGTGCGCAATGACGTCAGACATCAGCGTACTCCATCTCACACAGGCCAGGCTGGACCTCCGAGGGCGGCCAGCCTGGACCTCCGAGGGCGGCCAGCCTGGACCTCCGAGGGCGGCCAGCCTGGACCTCCGAGGGCGGCCAGCCTGGACCTCCGAGGGCGGCCAGCCTGGACCTCAGAGGGCGGCCAGCCTGGACCTCAGAGGGCGGCCAGCCTGGACCTCAGAGGGCGGCCAGCCTGGACCTCAGAGGGCGGCCAGCCTGGACCTCAGAGGGCGGCCAGCCTGGACCTCAGAGGGCGGCCAGCCTGGACCTCAGAGGGCGGCCAGCCTGGACCTCAGAGGGCGGCCAGCCTGGACCTCAGAGGGCGGCCAGCCTGGACCTCAGAGGGCGGCCAGGTTGGACCTCCGAGGGCGGCCAGCCTGGACCTCCGAGGGCGGCCAGCCTGGACCTCCGAGGGCGGCCAGCCTGGACCTCCGAGGGCGGCCAGCCTGGACCTCCGAGGGCGGCCAGCCTGGACCTCCGAGGGCGGCCAGCCTGGACCTCCGAGGGCGGCCAGGCTGGACCTCCGAGGGCGGCCAGGCTGGACCTCCGAGGGCGGCCAGCCTGGACCTCCGAGGGCGGCCAGCCTGGACCTCCGAGGGCGGCCAGGCTGGACCTCCGAGGGCGGCCAGGCTGGATCTCCGAGGGCGGCCAGGCTGGATCTCCGAGGGCGGCCAGGCTGGATCTCCGAGGGCGGCCAGGCTGGATCTCCGAGGGCGGCCAGGCTGGATCTCCGAGGGCGGCCAGGCTGGATCTCCGAGGGCGGCCAGGCTGGATCTCCGAGGGCGGTCGGCGTGGCTGACACAGAAGTGACAGGAGAACTGAGGACAGACAGCAGGTGTTTGGTGGATCGGTCCGGTGGGGAGTTATGGAAGAAGATAACAGTATATATAATATTTTTTAAGTTTTATATTCATATAAAATAATGGATGTGGGGGGCTTTTTGTTGGGTGTCATTTTTTTTGTGGGGGGGGGGGGGGGAGCATTTCATTCTTGGTCCCAGGCAGCACAATGTCTTGGACCAGCCATGGGGGAAACTTATAAAATCAGCAGGGGGTAAAATACTTCTATCCCGCACTGTAGAAGTTTACATTGTACATAGATAGCAAGAGAACAATGTAACGGAACACAATGCGGTGAATTATCTCATTGTAGAGAGGAATAGGCGGAGTCTGTATATGAAGAACGTTCTGTCTCCTATACATGTAGACTTTTCTAATCTCGTATTTTGGAAGGTATGGCTGTAATAACACATCATTAAAGTGTCATCAGTAATGGAGGTTATTTATATCAGTAAATGCTCCGATCCCCCCACCCCTCCTCATTCCAGGCATGTACCTACACGAAGGAGCACCGCCGGGCGATCGCAAGCTCCTGGGACACGATATGACTCACATTCCCCCTGTATGAATGACACGGCCGTCAAACTACCAGCAAGGAGAAGGAGGGCGACCCAGGACAGGTATCTGCTTACCAGAGTACAGGAGACGTCGGAGTTTGGGGCCCCCTTCACACCTGGGCATTGCAGAAACACGCATTTCCACAAACGCACGAAAAACACCCTAAAACTTGCAGTGCCAGGATTTCCTAACGGCACCCCCAAACAAGTGCAGCAGTCGCTCAACGCCAAACGCTCCTACTTCAGTGCCAAAATTGGGCACAGGAACTTCTTTGGCGCGTTTTTGGCGTGGAGGGAGGCCAAAATGAATAGCGCCGCTCCAAAAAAAAGTGATGTGGGCGCCTCACTCAGATGTGTACGGCAGTGTTCATTTTCACATTCAATTTTCGATTTAGTTTTGGTCTTGACTAAAATCCCATCTTAGTTTTAGTCGTATTTTAGTAGTCTGTATTGTTTTAGCTTTAGTCGTATTTTAGGCGACTAAAATCTCCAGTACATTTTTGTCATCTCTAATTGAATGGGTTTAGTTATATTTTTAATGCATTATTTAAGCATTTCTTTAGGCCTCATGCACACGGGAAGTTTTTGGCTCCGGACGTTTTTTTCTGCAGCCAGTAAACTCCCCGGCACGTTCTCCTATGTCTCCCCAGCATGTTCTCCTGTGTCTCCCCCCGGCATGTTCTCCTATGTCTCCCCAGCATGTTCTCCTATGTCTCCCCGGCATGTTCTCCTAGGTCTCCCCCCGGCATGTTCTCCTATGTCTCCCCAGCATGTTCTCCTATGTCTCCCCGGCATGTTCTCCTATGTCTCCCCGGCATGTTCTCCTATGTCTCCCCCTGGCATGTTCTCCTATGTCTCCCCAGCATGTTCTCCTATGTCTCCCCCGGCACGTTCTCCTATGTCTCCCCCCGGCATGTTCTCCTATGTCTCCCCCGGCACGTTCTCCTATGTCTCCCCGGCACGTTCTCCTATGTCTCCCCAGCATGTTCTCCTATGTCTCCCCGGCATGTTCTCCTATGTCTCCCCCGGCATGTTCTCCTATGTCCCCCCCAGCATGTTCTCCTATGTCCCCCCCAGCATGTTCTCCTATGTCTCCCCCAGCATGTTCTCCTATGTCCCCCCCAGCATGTTCTCCTATGTCTCCCCAGCATGTTCTCCTATGTCTCCCCAGCATGTTCTCCTATGTCTCCCCAGCATGTTCTCCTATGTCTCCCCCGGCATGTTCTCCTATGTCTCCCCAGCATATTCTCCTATGTCTCCCCGGCATGTTCTCCTATGTCTCCCCAGCATGTTCTCCTATGTCTCCCCCAGCATGTTCTCCTATGTCTCCCCTGGCATGTTCTCCTATGTCTCCCCTGGCATGTTCTCCTATGTCTCCCCAGCATGTTCTCCTATGTCTCCCCGGCATGTTCTCCTATGTCTCCCCGGCATGTTCTCCTATATCTCCCCAGCATGTTCTCCTATGTCTCCCCCAGCATGTTCTCCTATGTCTCCCCCGGCATGTTCTCCTATGTCTCCCCCAGCATGTTCTCCTATGTCTCCCCCAGCATGTTCTCCTATGTCTCCCCCGGCATGTTCTCCTATGTCTCCCCCAGCATGTTCTCCTATGTCTCCCCGGCATGTTCTCCTATGTCTCCCCAGTTAATCGCTGTATATCATTTGCTCTTTAAACCACGTAACCTCCGAAAGATTTACCCCCCTCCTACATTTTTTGCGATACGGCACTACGTTACTTTAACCAACAGGCCTATTTCTGACATTTGTTGCTTACAAGTTAAAATTTGTATTTTTTGCTAGAAAATGACTTAGAAGTGAACCCTCAAACATTATATATAATTTATTTTTAGCACAAACTCTGCGAAATAAAATGGTGGTCGTTACAATATTTTATGTCACGCGGTATTTGCACAGCGGTCTATCAAATGCATTTTTTTTTTAAAAATACACTTCACTGAATTGAAAAAAAAAAAAAAAAAAAAAAGAAGAGTAAAGTTAGCCCAATTTTCTTGTTTAATGTAAGAGATGACGCTACACCGAGAATTGTGAGAGAATTGTGACACCAACACATTTAGCCCCGGTTCACATTAGTGCGATCGCAGAGATCGCATGTAATTCGGAGCGCACTGCTCCTAAAATTACATGCGATCTCTGTGCAAATTTCAGCCATGCACTTTGTAAGGCTGAATTCGCACCACATCCGCACTAAACTCGCACAAGGCTTTTTTTTATCCGCAGCACAATATGATCGCATAGTGGTTCACACTAGTGCGATCCGATTCTGTGCCAACTTGCAGATCGCACTGCGAACGCAACTGGGGGTGTCGTTAACGTTTAATTGACACCCCCTGCGTATCACATATGGCAGTGTGAACTGCCAGGGGTGCGGATGAGTTCCCGCATCGCACATTTTAAAGGGGAACAGGTACCCATTCCTGCTTCCTCAATTCCTCGCCTATCTGAGAAGGAAGTCCACTTGCCCCTCCCCCACACGTCCCAGGAGGATGCAGGGCCCGCCCCTCGCAGCCGCCGTGCCTCAAGCATGTGCACTGGAGAGCTGACTGAGTCACATTCTGCTCCCAAATCCAAGATAGGGCGGAAGTTTAGCAAAGGACAGACCTCGTGGAGGACACTGCAGGGCTCCATAGGTTGATAAATGTTCATTCCTTAAAAGTCAGCAGCTACAGTATATATATATATATATATATATATATATATATATATATATATATATATTATATTATACACACACACACGCAAACCCCAAAAAGTTGGGACACTGCACAAATTGTGAGTAAAAAAGGAATGACTCATTTACAAATCTCAAACTTATGTTATCTATATTATATTGTGAATAAAATATATCAAAATGTTGAAAGAGACATTTTGAAATCTCATGCCAAATATTGGCTCATTTTGGATTTCATGAGAGCTACACATTCCAAAAAAGTTGGGACAGGTAGCAATAAGAGGCCGGAAAAGTGAAATGTACATATAAGGAACAGCTAGAGGACCAATTTGCAACTTATTAGGTCAATTGGCACCATGATTGGGTATAAAAAGAGTCTCTCAGAGTGGCAGTGTCTCTCAGAAGTCAGGATGGGCAGAGGATCACCAATTCCCCCAATGCTGCAACGAAAAATAGTGGAGCAATATCAGAAAGGAGTTTCTCAGAGAAAAATTGCAAAGAGTTTGAAGTTATCATCATCTACAGTGCATAATATCATCCAAAGATTCAGAGAATCTGGAACAATCTCTGTGTGTAAGGGTCAAGGCCGGAAAACCATACTGGATGGCGGTGATCTTCGGGCCCTTAGACGGCACTGCATCACATACAGGAATGTTACTGTAATGGAAATCACAACATGGGCTCAGGAATACTTCCAGAAAATATTGTCGGTGAACACAATCCACTGTGCCATTCCCCGTTGCCGGCTAAAACTCTATAGGCCAAAAAAGAAGTCATATCTAAACATGATCCAGAAGCACAGGCATTTTCTCTGGGCCAAGGCTCATTTATAATGGTCTGTGGCAAAGTGGAAAACTGTTCTGTGGTCAGACGAATCAAAATTTGAAGCTCTATTTGGAAAACTGGGACGCCATGTCATCCGGATTAAAGAGGACAAGGACAACCCAAGTTGTTATCAGCGCTCAGTTCAGAAGCCGGCATCTCTGATGGTATGGGGTGGCATGAGTGCGTGTGGCATGGGCAGCTTCCACATCTGGAAAGGCACCATCAATGCTGAAAGGTATATCCAAGTTCTAGAACAACATATGCTCCCATCCAGACGTCGTCTCTTTCAGGGAAGACCTTGCATTTTCCAACATGACAATGCCAGACCACATACTGCATCAATTACAACATCATGGCTGTGTAGAAGAAGGATCCGGGTACTGAAATGGCCAGCCTGCAGTCCAGACCTTTCACCCATAGAAAACATTTGGTGCATCATAAAGATGAAGATGGGACAAAGAAGACCTAAGACAGTTGAGTAACTAGAAGCCTGTATTAGACAAGAATGGGACAACATTCCTATTCCTAAACTTCAGCAACTTCTCCTCAGTCCCCAGACGTTTGCAGACTGTTATAAAAAGAAGAGGGGAGGCCACACAGTGCTAAACATGGCCTTGTCCCAACTTTTTTGAGATGTGTTGATGCCCTGAAATTTAAAATCAACTTATTTTTCCCTTAAAATGAAACATTTTCTCAGTTTAAACATTTGATATGTCATCTATGTTGTATTCTGAATAAAATATTGAAATTTGAAACTTCCACATCATTGCATTCTGTTTTTATTCATAATTTGTGCAGTGTCCCAACTTTTTTGGAATCGGGTTTGTATATGTAGACTTGGAAAAGTAGAAAGGGAGGAGCGCCCGGCGTCCATAAGAAGTAGATTTGAAAGTAGGTCAAGTCCATCAAATCCGACGCGTTTCAGGTTGCACCTGCAACCACAGCTCTCATTCTGTCCTCCGATACCTCCTGCAAATCTACACTATATCAGTGGTCCTCAACCCTGGCCTACAGGGCCCACTAACAGGCCTGATTTAAGGTATTACCTTGGGGAGATGCAGACTAGAGTACTGCAATCACTGAGCAGCAAATTATATCACCTGGGATGTATTTCAGTTATCTTGAAAATCTGGCCTGTTAGTGGGCCATGTAGGCCAGGGTTGAGGACTACTGCACTAGATCATCAAAAGTATTGGGACGCCTGCCTTTACACGCACATGAAATTTAATGACATCCCAGTCTTAGTCCGTAGGGTTCCATATTGAGTTGACCCACCCTTTGCAGCTATAACAGCTTCAACTCTTCTGGGAAGGCTGTCCACAAGGTTTAGGAGTGTCTATGGGAATGTTTCACCATTCTTCCAGAAGCGCATTTGTGAGGTCAGGCACTGATGTTGGACGAGAAGGCCTGGCTCGCAGTCTCTGCTCTTATTCATCCCAAAGGTGTTCTATCAGGTTGAGGTCAGGACTCTGTGCAGGCCAGTCAAGTTCCTCCACCCCAAACTCACTCATCCATGTCTTTATGGACCTTGCTTTGTGCACTGGTGCGCAGTCATGTTGGAATAGGAAGGGCCATTCCCCAAACTCTTCCTTCAAAGTTAGGACCATGAAATTGTGCGAAATGTCTTGGTATGCTGACGCCTTAAGAGTTCCCTTCACTGGAACTAAGGGGCCAAACCCAATCTCTGAAGCACATCCCCCACACCATAATCCCCCCCCCCCTTCCACCAAATGATTTGGACC
>NW_028118935.1:0-10000 GCF_965119305.1 Pelophylax lessonae | reverse complement strand
TGTGAATTTCTGATGTCCCTGCAAGTACAGTTTCATGCAGTTAAGGTGTGAAGAACGAGCCCTTAATCTTAAAAATGTTACTAAATAAACTGTAACAGATTTTTGTCGAAATTTGTGTTTATTTTGCAAAACTTTAAATGTTCTAAATATCGGTGCATATCGGCCGATACCGATGTGCATTGGCCAAAATATCGGTATCGGCAACGAAAAACCGATATCGGTCAATTACTAGTGTATAGATCTTGGAAGCGTATTTTGATTGGTTTGCGCAAAAGTTATTGCGTTTACTAACTACGGGAAAGATTTCTGTCATTTTTATTGTTTTTTTTTTTTTAACTAGTGATGGCAGCGATCTGCAATTTTTTTTGCGGGACTGCGACATGGCGGCGGACAGATCGGACCCCTGACTGACATTTTTGACACTTTTGGGGGTACCAGTGACATTACTGCAGTAATCAGTGCTATACATATGCACTGTTACTGTAAAAATGACACTGGCAGGGAAGGGGTTAACTTTATTAGTGATCAAGGGGTTAAGTGTGTCCCTAGGGGCGTGCTTCTTACTGTAAAGGGGCGTGGCTTGTGATGTAAGCACAGAGACATACGATCCTACATAGCTGGATTGTACAGTCTCTGAAGTTACCTCAGGGGGAATGACAGACGGCTTTGTTTACATCAGCCGCCTACCTTTCTTCCTCTCCTGCGGGAGATCGCGACATCGGAGCCGCCGGTCACTCGCGTGGGGACCTCAGTGAATGAGCAGGGGCGGGAGCGCGCCTCTGGCGGTGCGCGCTCGCACCCTACAGGCTCCTGGGCGACTGACGTAGCACTACGTCACTTTGCCCAGGGGGGGCTGACCGCCGCAGTTAATGTACTGTGGGCGGTCGGAAAGTGGTTAAAAAAATCAAATTTCTTCATCAATTTAGGCCAATTTGTATTCTGCTACATATTTTTGTTAAAAAAAAAAATAAATAAATCCCAATAATCGTATATTGATTGGTTTTCACAAAAGTTATCGCATCTACAAACTAGGGGAGAGATTTATGGCATTTTTATTTATTTTATTAAAATCGTCGATCTGCGATTTGTAACGGGACTGCGACAGATAGGACCCCTAACTGACATTTTTGACATTTTTGGGGGTACCAGTGACATTACTTCAGTAATCAGTGCTATATATATGCACTGTTACTGTAATAATGACACTGGCAGGGAAGGTGGTTAACCTAGAGGTGATCAAAGGGTTAAGTGTGAGCCTAGGGGAGTGTTTTCTAACTGTGTGTGGGGAGGGGGGGGGTGGGCTTGTGAAATCAATACAGAGGAGCTCTGCATTGATTCCTGAGAGAACAACGGTCTGCCGGGTTTACAGCAGCAGACCGCCGTTCTCTCTTTACGGGGAGCGATTGCGGGTTGCCTGCCGCCGACCCCCATAGATCAGAATCCCTGCTGGCGAGTGGGCAGCGCGCGCCCCCCCAGGATCGCTCCCGCGGACCGCCGTACAGGTACCTGCCGACCTGCCGCTGTATAACTTGCGGTGGCTGGTCAGCAAGTGGTTAACCACATGCCGACCACCGCATGACTATATACTGTGGCAGTCAGCCCCCTACAGGCAAAGTGACGTATGGGTACGTTTCCTGCCATCCCCGCGTCTGTGGCCGGCGGCTCCGATGTCTGCCGGCCACTCGCGATCTCCCTCAGGAGAGGGAGAAAGACAGACGGCTGATGTAAACACAGCCGTCTGTCATTCTCCCTGATGTAATGACAGAGGCTATGTGATCCTGCTATATAGGATCGCATGTCTCTGTGATGATCTAACAAGCCACGCCCCCTGACAGTTAGAATCACGCCCCTAGGGACACACTTAACCCCTTGATCACCCACAGTGTTAACCCCTTCCCTGCCAGTGTCATTATTACAGTAACAGTGCATATGTATAGCACTGATTACTGCAGTAATGTCACTGGTACCCCCAAAAGTGTCAAAACTGTCAGTCAAGGGTCCGATCTGTCCGCCCCAATGTCGCAGTCCCGCAAAAAAAAATCGCAGATCGTCGCCATTACTCGTTAAAAAAAAAAAACAATAAAAATGACAGAAATCTTTCCCGTAGTTATTAAACGCAATAACTTTTGCGCAAACCAATCAAAATACGCTTATTGCGTTTTTTTTTTTAAATAATTTTTAAATAATTAATTAAATTAATTATAATTAATTAATTAAAAAATAATAATTTTTTAAAAAAAATATGTAACAGAAAACAAATTGGCCTAAAATGTTAAAAAATTTTGATTTTTACTTCTTTATTTTTTTTTTGAGAATTTCACATAAAAGAATGTGAAAAATGTTGTTATTTTTTCAAAATTGTCGCTTTGTTTTTGCTTATAGCGTAAAAAATAAAAATCGCACAGGTGATCAAATACCACCAAAAGAAATCTCTGTTTGTGGGGAAAAAAAGGACATAAATTTAATTTGGGTACAGTATCGCACGACCGCGCAATTGTCCGTTAAAGTCACGCAGTGCCGAATCGCAAAATATGGCCTGGTCAGGAATGGGGTAAAATCTTCCGGTCTTAAAGCGGTTAAAAATACGCCCATTGAGAATTTTTTTGTCAAAGACATGTAGTTAAATACATTTTGGCCTAAATATATGACAAAAATTGAATATATTGGATATTTTTTAACTGTCAAAGTAGAAAATGTCTATTTTTTCACAAAATTTTTGCTCTTTTTTTATTAATATCGCAAAAAATGAAAAGCGCAGAGGTGTTCAAATACCACCAAAAGAAAGCTCTGTTTGTGGGAAAAAAAGGACGTAAATTTCGTTTGGGTACGGCATTGCATGACCGCGCAATTGTCAGTTAAAGTCGCGCAGTGCCAAGTTGCAATAAGTGGCCTGGAACGTAAAGCAGGGAAATCCTCCGGTGGTAAAGTGCTTAAATAGGTTTTTTTTTCTACAGAATTAAGGCCAAAAAAAATGATCATTTCTATGTTTCCAGCAGTTTTATGAATCCAGCAGTGAAGGGGTTTATGGGGCCTCGCTGTTATCCTGTTAGAATGAAAAAAAAAAAGCCATCCGCCGTCTGGTGATCTTTGGTTAACGGCTCTGCCCTTCTGTTTCCTTGGCTACAGACTGCAGCTTGCGTCTGACTACGCTTGGTCTGCGGCCTGCCCTGACCTTCTGTCTGTCCCTGTTCCTGATATATCGCTTGTTGGCTATGTACTAAGCTCTGCTGCCAACTGTGACTGAGGGCCACATCCTGGCCCACCCGCCATTCATCTCCTTGCTGGGGGTGCTCTGGTGAAGATCTGGGGGGTGCTTAGACTCTGAGCCTCGCCCAGTTTATGGGCTCCCACCCTGACCAATAGTGATGAGCCGAACACCTCCCAGTTCGATTAGCAACAGAACACCGCGAACAGAGGAAAAGTTTGTTCGATCAAATGAACTCCATTGAAGTCTATGGGACTCGAACGTCAAAAATCAAACGGCCTCATTTTAAAGGCCCTAAATGCAAGTTATTGCCCCAAAATAAGTGTATGGGGGTCCGGGTCCTGACCTGGGGAACATGTAGCAATGCAAAACATTTTTTTAAAAACAATTGTTTTTAAAGGAGCACTGATTGGCTTAAAGTGAAAGTATAAAAATGAGAAATTCCTTCAAATATCGTGCCTGGGGGGTCCCCTTAGTCTGCCTGTAAAGTGGCACATCTGTACGATTTATGTAGCCTGCTGCAGCAATACTGACATTTCTAAAGGAAAAAATGTCATATACAAATATGCAGTATCTCACAAAAGTAAGTACACCCTCACATTTTATAATATCTTTTCATGTGACAACACTGAAGAAATGACACTTTGCTACAATGTAAAGTAGTGAGTGTACAGCTTGTATAACAGTGTAAATTTGCTGTCCCCTCAAAATAACTCAACACACAGCCATTAATGTCTAAACCGCTGGCAACAAAAGTGAGTACACCCCTAAGTGACAATGTCCAAATTGGGCCCAATTAGCCATTTTCCCTCCCCGGTGTCATGTGACTCGTTAGTGTTACAAGGTCTCAGGTGTGAATGGGGAGCAGGTGTGTTACATTTGGTGTTATCGCTCTCACTCTCTCATACTGGTCACTGGAAGTTCAACATGGCACCTCATGGCAAAAAACTCATAATAGTAGACATGCACAAGAAAGCCCGCATGGGGGGGGGGGTTTATTACTGGCTGATCAATATATAATATATACAGGGCATTTTTTCAGCGGGAACGCGGGGGAACGCAGTTTCGGCACCTCCAGCACTGACTGTATGTAATGGCAAGGGGTTCAAGGTCTATTAATGCTAGCTGCTGAGGGGATCTATTGTTGCTGGAGCATGTGATCTAGTTTACTGTTTTTCTTGTTATTATTAACAAATTCTATACAAATTACTTAGTACCACAATTGTTACATGGTTCTGTATTCTCTAAAAGGAGCAGTACTTAGGGGGTGGAACTAAGGAATGGTGCAGGAGGTGGGTAGGGGGAGGAGACAAGGGGTGACTCGGAAAGGGGAGTTCCTGCACCTTTACTAAACTGACAGATAGATACTGAATGGCCTGATATATACTGAAGTGGCCTATATATAAATATATATATCAAAGTATGGTCTATACTGAACTGACAGATAGATACTCATTTGCCCTATATATATCTATCTATCTATATATATATATATGTAGATATGAATGTATGGTCTATACTGAACTGGATTGACTTGGGTACAACCAGCCTGCCCATAGATGGATGGACTTTTCCCAGGGAAGTGGAGTTACCCTTTCAGAAGCTTTCACCATGAGCAGAGGTGGTTGGCTTCCTCGGCCCTCATGTAGAGCGCCCTCCTGTGTTGGGGTGAAGCATGGCTATAGTTTGGGTGACGAATCTGAACCCTGTTCAAGTCAATGTGAGCTTACCACTTGCCGACCGCCTAACACACATGTACTGCTGCAGGTCGGTGCTATTGCGCAAAATCACGTACTTGTACATCATTTCATGCAATAGCCACTAGGGGGCACACGCGTGCCACCAGAGGCATGATTGCATGCTGATTGGACAGAGGGGGAGCCAATCAGTGGGTCACCTATGGGCCACCTGCGATAATTTCCGAGAGAAGCAGAAAGGCTGTCTGACAGGGGAGAAGCTGAGCAGGAACACGGATCTCTGTCTTCCCACAGTTAGGCCACCTCCCCCCACAGTTAGAAAGCTCTACCTAGGCACACATTAACCCTTTAATTGCCCGTTGATGTTAACCCCTCCCCTGCCAGTGTTATTAGTACAGTGACAGTGCATATTTTTAGCCCTGATCACTATTAGTGTTACTGGCTCCCACAAAATGTCAACAGTGTCAAATTTTTCCACCACAATGTTGCAGTCCTGCTAAAAATCGCTGATCACCACCATTGCTAGTAAAAAAAAAATGCCATAAAAATATCCCATAGTTTGTAGACGCAATAACTTTTGCGTAAATCAATCAATAAACGTTTATTGTTTTTTTTTTACCAAGAATATGTAGCAGAATACAGTTTGGCTTAAATTGATGAAGAAATTAGATTTTTTTTTTTTTTTAAAGGCCCAATAGTTAAAAAAAAAATAATATATATATATATATATATTTCTTACTTTCTTCTAAAAAAAATCCAATAAAAAAATTAGATGTTTAATAGCAGAAAGTAAGAAATATATATAGATTTTTTTTTAAATTGACAGCCTTTTTTTTTTATTTATAGCGCAAAAATAAAAAAGCGTGGAGGTGATCAAGTACTACCAAAAGAAAGCTTTATTTCTAGGAAAAAAAGGAAATACATTTTATTTAGGTATAGCATCAAACGACAGCGCAATAACCAGTTAAAGTAACGTATATTGCCCTAAATTTATTAAAAATTAGATTTTATACTGGATATGTTTTATAGCAGAAAAAAAATATATATTTTTTTTTCAAAACTGTCGGTCTTTTCTTGTTTATAGCGCAAACAATAAAAAATGCAGAGTTGATTGCATATTGGCCTAAATGTATGAAGAAAATATATATGTTTTTTACTTTCTGCTATACAACATCCAATGAAAAAAATGTAAAAAAAAAAATCTAATATATATATATATATATATATATATATATATATATATATATATATATATACATATATATTACTTTCTGCTATAAAACATCCAATGGAAAAAATGTAAAACCAATCTAATTTCTTTTTTTTCATCAATTTAGGCCAATATGTCTTACTTTAACTGACAATTGCGCAGTCGTGCAACACTGTACCTAAATAAAATTGATGTCCTTTTTTCCCCACAAATGAAGCTTTTTTGGGTGGTAATTGATTACCACTGCATTTTTTATTTTTTGCGCTATAAACAAAAAAAAGATCAACAATTTAAAAAAACAAAAAAAAACAAAAAAAAAAACAATATTTTTTACTTTCTGCTATAAAACATAGCCAATTAAAAAAAAAAATGTAAAAATCTAAATATATTTCAAAATTGTCGCTCTTTTTTTATTTATAGCACAAAAAAATAAAAACTGCAGAGGTGATCAATTACCACCAAAAGAAAGTTCTATTTGTGGGGGAAAAAAAAGACATACATTTTACTTGGGTACAGTGTCGCACGACTGTGCATTTGTCAGTTAAAGTAACGCAGCGCCGTATCGCAAAAAATGGCCTGGTCATTAAGGGGGAAAACCTTTCGGGGCTGAAGTCCTTGAAGTGATTGCAAAGTGATTAAAAATAACAAAAAGAAAAAGAAAACATCTGGACTTGCTCAGGTCCCCCACCGGAGAGCTCCTGGCTCCTCCTCTATGTTAAATATTAATTTTTTTGGTGGTATTTGCGTTTTTTATTTTTGCGCTATGAACTAAAAAAGACCAACAATTTAAAAAAAAAAAAAAAAAAGTTTTACTTCCTGCTATAAAACATCCAATAAAGGGAATGTAAAAAATCTAATTTCTTCATAAATTTAGGCTAATATGTGTTACTTTAACTGACAATTGCACAGTTGTGCGACGCTGTACCCAAATAAAATTTGGCTGCACTGATGGGCACTGATAAGGTGGCACTGATAAGGCAGCACTAATGGGCACTGATAAGACAGCAATGATGGGCACTGATAGGCTGCACTGATGGGCTCTGATAAGGCGGCACTGATGGGCACCGATAAGGTGGCATTGGTGGGCACTGATGGGTGGCACTAATAGGTGGCACTGACACGTGGCTTGATGGGTGGCACTGATAGGTGGCACTGAAGGGCACCAATAGGTGGCATTAATAGGTGGCACTTATGTGCACTGATAGGTAACACTGATAGGTGGCACCCATGTGCACAGATAGGCACTGATAGGTGGCACTGTTGGGCACTGATATGTGGCACTGATTGGGCACTGATAGGTGGCACGGATGCGTGGCTTGATGGGTGGCACTGATATGTGGCACTGAAGGGCACCAATAGGTGGCATTGATAGGTGGCACTTATGTGCACTGATGGGCACTGATAGGTGACATTGATAGGTGGCACTCATGTGCACTGATGGGCACTGATGGGCAGCACTGATGATGGGGCACTAATTGGCACTGATAGGTGGCACTGATTGGGCACTGATAGGTGGCATTTATGGGCACTGATAGATGACACTGATAGGTGGCACTCATGTGCACTGATTGGCACTGATAGGTGGCACTGCTGGGCACTGATGGGCACTAATAGGTGGCACTGATGGGAAGCACTGAGGATGGGGCACTAATTGGCACTGGTGGGCACTGATATGTGGCACTGATAGTGGCACTGATGGGCACTGATAGGTGGCACTCATGTGCACTGATGGGCACTGATAGGTGGCACTCATGTGCACTGATGAACACTGATAGGTGGCACTGATGGGCACTGATAGGTAGCACTGATTGGGTACTGATAGGTGGCACTGATTGGGCACTGATAGGTGGCACTGATAGGCGGCACTCATGTGCACTGATTGGCACTGATAGGTGGCACTGCTGGGCACTGATGTGCGCTGATAGGTGGCACTGATGGGCAGCACTGAGGATGGGGCACTAATTGCCACTGATAGGTGGCACCGGTGGGCACTGATATGTGGCACTGATAGTGGCACTGATGGGCACTGATAGGTGACACTGATAGGTGGCAGTCATGTGCACTGATGGGCACTGATAGGTGACACTGATAGGTGGCACTCATGTGCACTGATGGACACTGATAGGTGGCACTCATGTGCACTGATGAACACTGACAAGTGCCACTGATAGTGGCACTGATGGGCACTGATAGGTGACACTGATAGGTGGCACTCATGTGCACTGATGGGCACTGATAGGTGGCACTCATGTGCACTGATGAACACTGATAGGTGGCACTAATGGGCAGCACTGATTATGGGGCACTAATTGGCACTTACTGTATACTGTAGGTGGCACTGGTGAGCACTGGTAGATGGCACTTGGTTGTCACTGGTATGTGGCACACATGAATAAAAAAAAACAGTAAAGTTAGCCCAATTTGTTTGTATAATGTGAAAGATGATGTCACATCGAGTAAATAGATGCCCAACATGTTACTCTTTAAAATTGCATCTGCCTTCTGATTTGCAGAGAAGGTGCAGGCATCATCCTGGTGTAACCACTCAAACCCAAGGACGTTCAGGCACGTCCTTGGGTGGGAAGTGGTTAAAGGAGGCTTCCAGATAACAATAAGCCCCCTACCTGCAGACCCCCACAACCACCGCCCAGGGTTGTTGGAAAGGAGCCCTTGTCACCATAAACGTGGGGACAAGGTGCTTTGGGGTGGGGGGTGCAGAGCCCTTCCCCTGCCCCAAAGCACCCACCCCCTATGTTGAGGGCATGTGGCCTGGTATGGTCCAGGAGGTGCTCACTCGTCCCCTCCCCTTTTCTGACCTGCGTAGCTGCAAGCTCAGACAAGGGTTACATAGTTACATACATAGTAGTTGAGGTTGAATAAAGACAATTGTCCATCCAGTTCAACCTGTGTAGGTGTGTGTGGCTGTAATCATCTCACATACCCCTGAATGTTCTGATCCTTGAGATGTAAGTCTAAGAGTCTTTTGAAAGCCACCATACTTCCCGCAGAAACCACCTCTTGTGGTAGAGAATTCCACAATCTTGTAGCTCTAACAGTAAAGAACCCCCCTCGTTGCCTGAGGTCTGGTATGTATTTTAGGTGGGCGGGTCCCACGCCATTTTTTTTTTTCCCCTGGTTTCCCCTCAAAATTTATACCTGACCGAAAGGTCTGGTAGGGTCTTGGCTGGGGACACCACGCCATTATTTTTTTCATTTTAGCGTGGGGTTCCCTTTCAAGATTCTGCACGCTGTACACTTTAAAACTTCAGGGCCCAACCACTGACGCCCCCTTTACACTTCAGGGTCCTCTCACTAGGCACCCCCTTTGACACTTCAGGATTCTCTCACTAGGCACCCCCTTTGACACTTCAGGTTCCTCTCACTAGGCACCCCCTCTGACACTTCAGGGTCCTCTCACTAGGCACCCCCTCTGACACTCCAGGGTCCTCTCACTAGGCACCCCCTCTGACACTTCAGGATTCTCTCACTAGGCACCCCCTCTGACACTCCAGGTTCCTCTCACTAGGCACCCCCTCTGACACTTCAGGGTCCTCTCACTAGGCACCCCCTCTGACACTTCAGGGTCCTCTCACTAGGCACCCCCTTTGACACTTCAGGGTCCTCTCACTAGGCACCCCCTCGGACGCTTCAGGGTCCTCTCACTAGGCACCCCCTCGGACGCTTCAGGGTCCTCTCACTAGGCACCCCCTCGGACACTTCAGGGTCATCTCACTAGGCACCCCCTCTGACACTTCAGGGTCCTCTCACTAGGCACCCCCTCTGACACTTCAAGGTCCTCTCACTAGGCACCCCCTCTGACACTTCAGGGTCATCTCACTAGGCACCCCCTCTGACACTTCAGGGTCCTCTCACTAGGCACCCCCTCGG
>NW_028118936.1:0-10000 GCF_965119305.1 Pelophylax lessonae | reverse complement strand
AAGAGGAAGGGAGAGGAGGAGGAGGAGGAGGAGAAGAGGAAGGGAGGAGGAGGAGGAAGAGGAGGAAGGGAGAGGAGGAGGAGGAAGAGGAAGGGAGAGGAAGGGAGAGGAGGAGGAGGAGGAAGGGAGAGGAGGAGGAGGAAGAAGGAGAGGAGGAGGAGGAAGGAGAGGGAGGAGGAGGAAGGGAGAGGAGGAGGAGGAAGGGAGAGGAGGAGGAGGAAGGGAGAGGAGGAAAAGGAGGAGGAGGAGGAGGAAGGGAGAGGAGGAAAAGGAGGAGGAGGAGGAAGGGAGAGGAGGAAAAGGAGGAGGAGGAGGAGGAAGGGAGAGGAGGAAGAGGAAGGGAGGGGGAAAGGAGGAGGAAGGGAAGAGAAGGGAGAGGCGGAGGAGGAGGAGGAGGAGGAAGAGGAAGGGAGAGGAGGAGGAGGAGGAAGGGAGGAGAGGGGAGGGGAGGAGAGGAGGAGGGAGGGGGAGGAGGGGGGAGGGGGAGAGGAGGAGGAGGAGAGGGGGTGGAGGAGGAGGGGAGAGGGGTGGGGGGTGGAGGATGAGGGGAGGAGTGGAGGAATGAGGCAGACATGAAAAATATGTCCTGGTCCATAAGGGTGCACATGTGTGAGTGCTGAGTGGGTTAAGCCTCAATGTAACGGGTATACAGCTGTAAAAAATAAGAATTTGGGTTCGAATTCCCAGAAATCAGGAAGAACGTTCATTCAGCAATCTCACCAAATATTCAGGGGATATAAAATGGGAATAATTCATATCATGCTATTTATTAATGTGACCTGCAGGTGGCAGTAGAGAGCTGTGGCCGTATTCAGCGCTAGAAGAGGAAACCTCAGACGGATTTCCAGCCTTTGCTCTGTAGATGGGAGGATACGCTGCCACCACCCGGGGCGGATAGATATAGAGGATACAGAATGGCGCTCACCTTTGTTCGGCCTCCAGAGGCGGTCCATCCCGTGTCGCATTAGGACGATCCGCGCCAGCTCGGTGAAGGACTCGGTGATGTTGAAGTTGCAGAGTGACTCACCTCGAAGAAAGTCATCCCCAGCCGTTCAGCGTAATTCTGAGCCTGATCCGTGGACACCTGACGCTTGAACGCCAAGTGCAGCCGATTACCCACCAGGATCTTCGGCACCCCTGGAGCATGCTGGGAAGAGACAATACAACGCTGATTAGTCGCAGGAAGGAGAGGAGACGGGAGGAAGGAGGGAGGGAAGGGAGAAAGGGAGGAACCCAACACACCCCGCACTCTGTACATGGCACACTCCTGAACCCCGCACTCTGTACATGGCACACTCCTGAACCCCGCACTCTGTACTCGGCACACTCCTGAACCCCGCACTCTGTACTCGGCACACCCCTGGACCCCGCACTCTGTACACGGCACACTCCTGAACCCCGCACTCTGTACACGGCACACTCCTGAACCCCGCACTCTGTACTCGGCACACTCCTGAACCCCGCACTCTGTACTCGGCACACTCCTGAACCCCGCACTCTGTACTCGGCACACTCCTGAACCCCGCACTCTGTACTCGGCACACTCCTGAACCCCGCACTCTGTACACGGCACACTCCTGAACCCCGCACTCTGTACACGGCACACTCCTGAACCCCGCACTCTGTACACGGCACACTCCTGAAACCCCGCACTCTGTACACGCACACTCCTGAACCCGCACTCTGTACACGGCACACTCCTGAACCCCGCACTCTGTACACGGCACACTCCTGAACCCCGCACTCTGTACTCGGCACACTCCTGAACCCCGCACTCTGTACTCGGCACACTCCTGAACCCCGCACTCTGTACTCGGCACACTCCTGAACCCCGCACTCTGTACTCGGCACACTCCTGAACCCCGCACTCTGTACTCGGCACACTCCTGAACCCCGCACTCTGTACTCGGCACACTCCTGAACCCCGCACTCTGTACTCGGCACACTCCTGAACCCCGCACTCTGTACTCGGCACACTCCTGAACCCCGCACTCTGTACTCGGCACACTCCTGAACCCCGCACTCTGTACTCGGCACACTCCTGAACCCCGCACTCTGTACTCGGCACACTCCTGAACCCCGCACTCTGTACTCGGCACACTCCTGAACCCCGCACTCTGTACTCGGCACACTCCTGAACCCCGCACTCTGTACTCGGCACACTCCTGAACCCCGCACTCTGTACTCGGCACACTCCTGAACCCCGCACTCTGTACTCGGCACACTCCTGAACCCCGCACTCTGTACTCGGCACACTCCTGAACCCCGCACTCTGTACTCGGCACACTCCTGAACCCCGCACTCTGTACTCGGCACACTCCTGAACCCCGCACTCTGTACTCGGCACACTCCTGAACCCCGCACTCTGTACTCGGCACACTCCTGAACCCCGCACTCTGTACTCGGCACACTCCTGAACCCCGCACTCTGTACTCGGCACACTCCTGAACCCCGCACTCTGTACTCGGCACACTCCTGAACCCCGCACTCGGCACACTCCTGAACCCCGCACTCGGCACACTCCTGAACCCCGCACTCGGCACACTCCTGAACCCCGCACTCGGCACACTCCTGAACCCCGCACTCGGCACACTCCTGAACCCCGCACTCTGTACTCGGCACACCCCTGGACCCCGCACTCTGTACTCGGCACACCCCTGGACCCCGCACTCTGTACTCGGCACACCCCTGAACCCCGCACTCTGTACATAGCACACCCCTGAACCCCGCACTCTGTACATAGCACACCCCTGAACCCCGCACTCTGTACATAGCACACCCCTGAACCCCGCACTCTGTACATAGCACACTCCTGAACCCCGCACTCTGTACATAGCACACTCCTGAACCCCGCACTCTGTACATAGCACACTCCTGATCCCCGCACTCTGTACATAGCACACTCCTGATCCCCGCACTCTGTACATAGCACACTCCTGAACCCCGCACTCTGTACATAGCACACTCCTGAACCCCGCACTCTGTACATAGCACACCCCTGAACCCTGCACTCTGTACTCAGCACACTCCTGAACCCCGCACTCTGTACATAGCACACTCCTGAACCCCGCACTCTGTACATAGCACACCCCTGAACCCGCACTCTGTACATAGCACACTCCTGAACCCCGCACTCTGTACATAGCACACTCCTGAACCCCGCACTCTGTACATAGCACACTCCTGAACCCCGCACTCTGTACATAGCACACTCCTGAACCCCGCACTCTGTACATAGCACACTCCTGAACCCCGCACTCTGTACATAGCACACTCCTGATCCCCGCACTCTGTACATAGCACACTCCTGATCCCCGCACTCTGTACATAGCACACTCCTGAACCCCGCACTCTGTACATAGCACACTCCTGAACCCCGCACTCTGTACATAGCACACCCCTGAACCCTGCACTCTGTACTCAGCACACTCCTGAACCCCGCACTCTGTACATAGCACACTCCTGAACCCCGCACTCTGTACATAGCACACTCCTGAACCCCGCACTCTGTACATAGCACACTCCTGAACCCCGCACTCTGTACATAGCACACTCCTGATCCCCGCACTCTGTACATAGCACACTCCTGATCCCCGCACTCTGTACATAGCACACTCCTGAACCCCGCACTCTGTACATAGCACACTCCTGAACCCCGCACTCTGTACATAGCACACCCCTGAACCCTGCACTCTGTACTCAGCACACTCCTGAACCCCGCACTCTGTACATAGCACACTCCTGAACCCCGCACTCTGTACATAGCACACCCCTGAACCCCGCACTCTGTACATAGCACACTCCTGAACCCCGCACTCTGTACATAGCACACTCCTGAACCCCGCACTCTGTACATAGCACACTCCTGAACCCCGCACTCTGTACATAGCACACTCCTGAACCCCGCACTCTGTACATAGCACACTCCTGAACCCCGCACTCTGTACATAGCACACTCCTGAACCCCGCACTCTGTACATAGCACACCCCTGAACCCCGCACTCTGTACATAGCACACCCCTGAACCCCGCACTCTGTACATAGCACACTCCTGAACCCCGCACTCTGTACATAGCACACCCCTGAACCCCGCACTCTGTACATAGCACACTCCTGAACCCCGCACTCTGTACATAGCACACTCCTGATCCCCGCACTCTGTACATAGCACACTCCTGAACCCCGCACTCTGTACATAGCACACTCCTGATCCCCGCACTCTGTACATAGCACACTCCTGAACCCCGCACTCTGTACATAGCACACTCCTGAACCCTGCACTCTGTACATAGCACACTCCTGATCCCCGCACTCTGTACATAGCACACTCCTGATCCCCGCACTCTGTACATAGCACACTCCTGAACCCCGCACTCTGTACATAGCACACCCCTGAACCCTGCACTCTGTACATAGCACACTCCTGAACCCTGCACTCTGTACTCAGCACACTCCTGAACCCAGCACTCTGTACATAGCACACTCCTGAACCCCGCACTCTGTACATAGCACACCCCTGAACCCCGCACTCTGTACATAGCACACTCCTGAACCCCGCACTCTGTACATAGCACACTCCTGAACCCCGCACTCTGTACATAGCACACTCCTGATCCCCGCACTCTGTACATAGCACACTCCTGATCCCCGCACTCTGTACATAGCACACTCCTGATCCCCGCACTCTGTACATAGCACACTCCTGAACCCCGCACTCTGTACATAGCACACCCCTGAACCCCGCACTCTGTACATAGCACACTCCTGAACCCTGCACTCTGTACTCAGCACACTCCTGAACCCCGCACTCTGTACATAGCACACTCCTGAACCCTGCACTCTGTACATAGCACACTCCTGATCCCCGCACTCTGTACATAGCACACTCCTGATCCCCGCACTCTGTACATAGCACACTCCTGAACCCCGCACTCTGTACATAGCACACCCCTGAACCCTGCACTCTGTACATAGCACACTCCTGAACCCTGCACTCTGTACTCAGCACACTCCTGAACCCCGCACTCTGTACATAGCACACTCCTGAACCCCGCACTCTGTACATAGCACACCCCTGAACCCCGCACTCTGTACATAGCACACTCCTGAACCCCGCACTCTGTACATAGCACACTCCTGAACCCCGCACTCTGTACATAGCACACTCCTGAACCCCGCACTCTGTACATAGCACACCCCTGAACCCCGCACTCTGTACATAGCACACTCCTGAACCCCGCACTCTGTACATAGCACACCCCTGAACCCCGCACTCTGTACATAGCACACTCCTGAACCCCGCACTCTGTACATAGCACACCCCTGAACCCTGCACTCTGTACATAGCACACCCCTAATACAACCAGCCCTTTGAGGGCACCTATACTGCTGATGCGGCTGCCATGAAACGGAGTTTGACACCCCTGTGTTGGACCTTTCTGACTGTCCCTGGCCCCTCCCCTTTCAGTCATTGGGATCTCTTCTTGTGATCTTTCTTTAGATTCTCCCTATCAGGTCCTGTATGGGAGTGCCGGACTCACCTCATCGATCTCCTTTATCCACCGATCAATCCCATCGAACGACCAGCGGTTGGTGATGTCATAGACCAGAATAACGCCCTATAAGAAGACATTTCATCATCAAATATTTACAGTACAGCACTGAGTATAATTCAGAGGAATCCTCCCTCATAAAGAGGACCTTTCATTACTTTGAGGAGTCCTCAATAATGGGGACACGGACTCTATAGAGACCGCAGCATTGTCCGTCTGGGAGGAGGGGAGTGTTAGTGTATCTAAATCTGCTAGTGTACCTAACAAATTGAAGCCAACTCTCACACTTTATAATCAGTTCCAGAATTGCTTTTGGGTTAGGTAAATAAAAGCTGATCATTGTAAGCACCCCTGTCAGTGGTGAATGATTCGTCTCATCCATGTAAACTGCTACATCTGCGGGTGAGCGTGTTCTTTTAAAAAACAACAGACTTACTGGCTGGATCACAAGATGAACACAGAAGAAACCGAGCCTAATAAAGAAAATGAATGCAGGCTTCTCATCTAAGGACAGGAAATCTGCGATATAAGAAATATATCGCCCTCCGACCTGGAACCCGTCACCGAGGAGAGCGCCCCCCAACCTGGAACCCATCACCGAGGAGAGCGCCCCCCAACCTGGAACCCATCACCGAGGAGAGAGCCCCCCAACCTGGAACCCATCACCGAGGAGAGCGCCCTACGACCTGGAACCCGTCACCGAGGAGAGCGCCCTCCGACCTGGAACCCGTCACCGAGGAGAGCGCCCCCCAACCTGGAACCCGTCACCGAGGAGAGCGCCCCCCAACCTGGAACCCATCACCGAGGAGAGCGCCCTACGACCTGGAACCCGTCACCGAGGAGAGCGCCCCCCAACCTGGAACCCGTCACCGAGGAGAGCGCCCTCCGACCTGGAACCCGTCACCGAGGAGAGCGCCCCCCAACCTGGAACCCATCACCGAGGAGAGCGCCCTACGACCTGGAACCCATCACCGAGGAGAGCGCCCTACGACCTGGAACCCGTCACCGAGGAGAGCGCCCCCCAACCTGGAACCCGTCACCGAGGAGAGCGCCCCCCAACCTGGAACCCGTCACCGAGGAGAGCGCCCTCCGACCTGGAACCCGGTACCGAGGAGATCGCCCTCCGACCTGGAACCCGTCACTGAGGAGATCGCCCTCCGACCTGGAACCCGGTACCGAGGAGATCGCCCTCCGACCTGGAACCCGTCACCGAGGAGAGCGCCCTCCGACCTGAAACCCGTCACCGAGGAGAGCACCCTCCACCCTGAAACCCGTCACCGAGGAGAGCGCCCTTCGACCTGAAACCCGTCACCGAGGAGAGCGCCCTCCGACCTGGAACCAGTCACCGAGGAGAGCGCCCCCGACCTGGAACCCGTCACCGAGGAGAGTGCCCCCGACCTGGAACCCGTCACAGAGGAGAGCGCCCCCGACCTGGAACCCGTCACAGAGGAGAGCGCCCCCGACCTGGAACCCGTCACCGAGGAGAGCGCCCCCGACCTGGAACCCGTCACCGAGGAGAGCGCCCCCGACCTGGAACCCGTCACCGAGGAGAGCGCCCCCGACCTGGAACCCGTCACCGAGGAGAGCGCCCACAGCCTGGAACCCATCACCGAGGAGAGCGCCCTCCGACCTGGAACCCGTCACAGAGGAGAGCGCCCTCCGACCTGGAACCCGTCACCGAGGAGAGCGCCCTCCACCCTGGGACCCATCACAGAGGAGAGCGCCCTCCGACCTGGAACCCGTCAGAGAGGAGAGCGCCCCCCGACCTGGAACCCGTCACCGATGAGAGCGCCCCCAGCCTGGAACCCATCACCGAGGAGAGCGCCCTCCGACCTGGAACCCGGTACAGAGGAGATCGCCCTCCGACCTGGAACCCGTCACCGAGGAGATCGCCCTCCGACCTGGAACCCGGTACCGAGGAGATCGCCCTCCGACCTGGAACCCGTCACCGAGGAGAGCGCCCTCCAGCCTGTCACCGAGGAGAGCGCCCTCCGACCTGAAACCCGTCACCGAGGAGAGCGCCCTGCGACCTGAAACCCGTCACCGAGGAGAGCGCCCTCCGACCTGGAACCTGTCACCGAGGAGAGCGCCCTCCGACCTGGAACCCGTCACCGAGGAGAGCGCCCCCCAACCTGGAACCCGTCACCAAGGAGAGCGCCCTCCGACCTGGAACCCGTCACAGAGGAGAGCGCCCTCCGACCTGGAACCAGTCACCGAGGAGAGCGCCCCCGACCTGGAACCCGTCACCGAGGAGAGAGCCCCCAGCCTGGAACCCATCACCGAGGAGAGCGCCCTCCGACCTGGAACCCGTCACCGAGGAGAGCTCCCTCCACCCTGGGACCCGTCACCGAGGAGAGCGCCCCCGACCTGGAACCCGTCACCGAGGAGAGAGCCCCCAGCCTGGAATCCGTCACCGAGGAGAGCGCCCTCCGACCTGGAACCCGTCACCGAGGAGAGCGCCCTCCACCCTGGGACCCGTCACCGAGGAGAGCGCCCTCCGACCTGGAACCCGTCACCGAGGAGAGCGCCCTCCGACCTGGAACCCGTCACCGAGGAGAGCGCCCTCCGACCTGGAACCCGTCACCGAGGAGAGCGCCCTCCGACCTGGAACCCGTCACAGAGGAGAGCGCCCTCCGACCTGGAACCCGTCACCGAGGAGAGCGCCCCCCGACCTGGTACCCGTCACCGAGGAGAGCGCCCCCAGCCTGGAACCCATCACCGAGGAGAGTGCCCTCCGACCTGGAACCCTTCGCCGAGGAGAGCGCCCTTCGACCTGAAACCCGTCACCGAGGAGAGCGCCCTCCGACCTGGAACCAGTCACCGAGGAGAGCGCCCCCGAACTGGAACCCGTCACCGAGGAGAGCGCCCCCGACCTGGAACCCGTCACAGAGGAGAGCGCCCCCGACCTGGAACCCGTCACAGAGGAGAGCGCCCCCGACCTGGAACCCGTCACCGAGGAGAGCGCCCCCGACCTGGAACCCGTCACCGAGGAGAGCGCCCCCGACCTGGAACCCGTCACCGAGGAGAGCGCCCACAGCCTGGAACCCATCACCGAGGAGAGCGCCCTCCGACCTGGAACCCGTCACAGAGGAGAGCGCCCTCCGACCTGGAACCCGTCACCGAGGAGAGCGCCCTCCACCCTGGGACCCATCACAGAGGAGAGCGCCCTCCGACCTGGAACCCGTCAGAGAGGAGAGCGCCCTCCAACCTGGAACCCGTCACCGAGGAGAGCGCCCCCCGACCTGGAACCCGTCACCGATGAGAGCGCCCCCAGCCTGGAACCCATCACCGAGGAGAGCGCCCTCCGACCTGGAACCCGGTACAGAGGAGATCGCCCTCCGACCTGGAACCCGGTACCGAGGAGATCGCCCTCCGACCTGGAACCCGTCACCGAGGAGAGCGCCCTCCAGCCTGTCACCGAGGAGAGCGCCCTCCGACCTGAAACCCGTCACCGAGGAGAGCGCCCTGCGACCTGAAACCCGTCACCGAGGAGAGCGCCCTCCGACCTGAAACCCGTCACCGAGGAGAGCGCCCTCCGACCTGGAACCTGTCACCGAGGAGAGCGCCCTCCGACCTGGAACCCGTCACCGAGGAGAGCGCCCTCCGACCTGGAACCCGTCACCGAGGAGAGCGCCCCCCAACCTGGAACCCGTCACCAAGGAGAGCGCCCTCCGACCTGGAACCCGTCACAGAGGAGAGCGCCCTCCGACCTGGAACCAGTCACCGAGGAGAGCGCCCCCGACCTGGAACCCGTCACCGAGGAGAGAGCCCCCAGCCTGGAACCCATCACCGAGGAGAGCGCCCTCCGACCTGGAACCCGTCACCGAGGAGAGCTCCCTCCACCCTGGGACCCGTCACCGAGGAGAGCGCCCCCGACCTGGAACCCGTCACCGAGGAGAGAGCCCCCAGCCTGGAATCCGTCACCGAGGAGAGCGCCCTCCGACCTGGAACCCGTCACCGAGGAGAGCGCCCTCCACCCTGGGACCCGTCACCGAGGAGAGCGCCCTCCGACCTGGAACCCGTCACCGAGGAGAGCGCCCTCCGACCTGGAACCCGTCACCGAGGAGAGCGCCCCCCGACCTGGTACCCGTCACCGAGGAGAGCGCCCCCAGCCTGGAACCCATCACCGAGGAGAGTGCCCTCCGACCTGGAACCCTTCGCCGAGGAGAGCGCCCTCCGACCTGGAACCCGTCACCGAGGAGAGCGCCCCCAGCCTGGAACCCATCACCGAGGAGAGCGCCCTCCGACCTGGAACCCGTCACAGAGGAGAGCACCCTCTGACCTGGAACCCGTCACCGAGGAGAGCGCCCCCAGCCTGGAACCCATCACCGAGGAGAGTGCCCTCCGACCTGGAACCCTTCGCCGAGGAGAGCGCCCTCCGACCTGGAACCCGTCACCGAGGAGAGCGCCCCCAGCCTGGAACCCATCACCGAGGAGAGCGCCCTCCG
>NW_028118937.1:0-10038 GCF_965119305.1 Pelophylax lessonae | reverse complement strand
TTTCTAGGTTATTGCTTGATGACCTCCATTCACCACAGCATGTCGTCAGGGGGCTGCTCTCCAGGGTTCTAGACGATGACCTTCATGTCCTGCAACACGTCATTAGGGGGCTGGTCTCACTTCCGGGTTGTTGCTGACGACCTGCATATGCCACGACACGTCATTAGGGGCTGCTCTCTTCTGGGTGCTCCATGGCACATCATTAGGGGGGCCATTCGCTCTTCTGGGTTCTTGCTGATGACCTCCATGCTACACATTATCAAAAGAGGCGCTCTTTTTTTTTTTTCTAGGTTATTGCTTGATGACCTCCATTCACCGCAGCATGTCATCAGGGGGCTGCTCTCCAGGGTTCTAGCCGATGACCTTCATGTGCTGCAACACGTCATTAGGGGGCTGGTCTCTCTTCCGGGTTGTTGCTGACGACCTGCATATGCCACGACACGTCATTAGGGGCTGCTCTCTTCTGGGTGCTCCATGGCACATCATTAGGGGGGCCATTCGCTCTTCTGAGTTCTTGCTGATGACCTTCATGCTACATCGTCAGGGGAGGCACTCTTTCCTCCTGGGTTCTTGCTTGATGACCTCCATGTGCTGCAAGGTATTTGGGGGCCGTTCTCTCTCCTGGATTCTTGCTGATGACTTGTCGTGGCATATGCAGATCATCAGCAAGAACCCAGGAGAGAGAACGGCCCCCAAATAACAACAACTTGCAGCACATGGAGGTCATTGAGCAAGGACCCAGGAGAGAAAAGAGTGACTCCCCTGATGACGTGTAGCATGGAGGTCATCAGCAAGAACTCAATAGAGCGAATGGCCCCCTAATGATGTGCCGTGGAGCATGAAGCACCCAGAAGAGAGCAGCCCCCTAATGACGTGTCGTGGCATATGCAGATTATTAGGGGGCTGCTCACTTCTGGGTGCTCCATGCTCCACGGCACATCATTAGGGGGCCATTCGCTCTTCTGAGTTCTTTCTGATGACCTCCATGCTACACGTCATCAGGGGAGGCACTCTTTTTCTCTCCTGGGTTCTTGCTTGATGACCTCCATGTGCTGCAAGTTGTTATTTGGGGGCCGTTCTCTCTCCTGGGTTCTTGCTGATGACTGCATATGCCATGATACGTCATTAGGGCCTGCTCACTTCTGGGTGCTCCATGCTCCAAGGCACATCATTACGGGGCCATTCGCTCTTCTGAGTTCTTTCTGATAACCTCCATGCTACACGTCATCAGGGGAGGTACTCTTCTCTCTCCTGGGTTCTTGCTTGATGACCTCCATGTGCTGCAACACGTTATTTGGGGGCCATTCTCTCTTCTGGGTTCTTGCTTATTACCTAAATGCTACACTTCTTCACTTCTGTATTCTTGCTGATGACCTGCATATGCCGTGACACGTCATTAGGGGACTGCTCTGTCTTCTAGGTTCTTGCTTGATGACCTCCATGTGCTGGGTTCTTGCTTGGTGACCTCCATGTGCTGCAACACGTTATTTGGGGGCAGTTCTCTCTTCTGGGTTCTTGCTGATTACCTAAATGCTACACTTCTTCACTTCTGTATTCTTGCTGATGACCTGCATATGCCGTGACATGTCATTAGGGGACCGCTCTGTCTTCTAGGTTCTTGCTTGATGACCTCCATTCACCGCAGCATATCAGGTGGCTGCCATCCAAGGTTCTAGCTGATGCTCTCCATGCACTGTGACACGTCATTAGGGGAACCGCTCTCCCTTTAGGGTTCTTGCTGATGACCACCATCCGACACATTATCGAGGAAGACGCACTATCTTTAGAGTTCTTGCTGATGACCTCCATGTGCTGAAACGCGTCACTGAGGGGCATGCTGCAAGAAGCAGCCTGATGACATGAATTTAGAGTTGTCCGGTTGCAATCTGCCAATCGTCTACCACAAGTCAGGTTCTGTGCCTCCATCTTCTTTTGCTGTGCCACCAAAAGGCCACTTTCTCTTCCAGGTTCTTTCTGATGACCTCCATGCACCACGACATGTAATCGGGGGAGCTTTCCCAGGTTCTTGATGAGGATGATTTGCGGCATGTCATTGTGGGGGAGGGGGCTTGTTGCAGGAACCAAGAAGGGCCAGCTGACCCCCTGGTGACATGCATCACAGTACACCAACGGCTTCTGGGATCCCTGACGTGGATATTCCAGGATCTTTGGGTGAGGGGGGGGGGGGGGAGTGTATGCCTAGGAGAGATTCCTGCAAGTGCCTGAGGATGGCCTCCAAATTGGGGGGGGGGGGAGCAAAAAAGACAATGTCGAATTGTAAGGTTTCGTTCACACGGGTGGCCAGGGACTCAATTGCCTGCTTTCACCACCCACCTAAACAAGGACAAGCAGCTGCTTAGTGCTGTACACATGGCCACTTTTAGTGAAGGGGGCCGCGTGCCACAGCCACATGAAGTGCACACGGCTGTGGCGCAGTGGTTCAGCCTTAGCAGTGTTAAAACAGGTGGTGGGAAGAGAACAGATCACCTCCTGTCTGTCAGCCACCCTCTGAAAAGTAATCCACTGCAGATTGCTTTTAAGAGGGGAGGCAAAGGCTGCTGCACATCTTAAAGATTCCTAGAGGATTGGGAGCGCATGAGTGATAAGTGAATGGGGAATGGAAAAGTTGGCTCTAATGCATTTTTTTTAAGTATCTGAATTTTACTTTATATCAACCTCTTGCACCTCCTGAGCAGAGCTCACACTGTGAGAGAAGAAGCAACACAAGGGGGGCAGTCAGTGTGGGGGAGAGAGCAGAGTGACCGAGGGATGAGCTCATCAGTTGTCGTCTTTTCCTTGCAATCACAGGCTGGGGGAGGGACAAGACCTGTAAGTGTTATTGAACAGCAGCAGAAAGCCGTCAAGTCTCTTGCCCTGCCAAAGCTGTGCTGTGTGGCAGCGCTGTGCAAACTTCAGGACTGGATGGACTGGAACACCAATCCTTTGGCAGGTAAAACAGGTCTTGTATATGTACTTAATCTGTGTATGTAGCTGTGTGCTTGGAGTTAAGAAGCTTGTTACTATGTATAGTTTATATATATATATATATATATATATATATATATACAAATATATTTGTGTGTGTGTGTGTGTGTGTATATATATATATATATATATATATATATATATATATATATATATATATATATATATATATATATATATATATATATATATATGTGTATGTAATGTATGTGTGTATGTGTATGTGTATATGTATGTGTGTATGTATATATGTATGTATGTATATATGTATGTATGTATATGTGTATATATATATGTATGTGTATATGTATATATTGTGTGTGTACAGTCAGGTCCATAAATATTGGGACATCGAGACAATTCTAATCTTTTTGGCTCTATACACCACCACAATGGATTTAAAATGAAACAAATAAGACGTGTTTTAACTGCAGACTTTCAGCTTTAATTTGAGGGTATTTACATCCAAATCAGGTGAAAGGTGTAGGGATTACAACAGTTTGTATATGTGCCTCCCACTTTTTAAGGGACCAAAAGTAATGGGACAATTGGCTGTTCAGCTGTTCCATGGCCAGGTGTGTGTTATTCCCTCATTATCCCATTTTCAAGGAGCAGATAAAAGGTCCAGAGTTCATTTCAAGTGTGCTATTTGCATTTGGAATCTGTTGCTGTCAACTCTCAATATGAGATCTAAAGAGCCGTCACTATCAGTGAAACAAGCCATCATTAGGCTGAAAAAACCCATCAGAGAGATAGCAAAAACATTAGGTGTGGCCAAATCAACTGTTTGGAACATCCTTAAAAAGAAAGAACGCACCGGTGAGCTCAGCAACACCAAAAGACCCGGAAGACCATGGAAAACAACTGTGGTGGATGACCGAAGAATTCTTTCCCTGGTGAAGAAAACACCCTTCACAACAGTTGGCCAGATCAAGATCACTCTCCAGGAGGTAGGTGTATGTGTGTCACCTTCACAACAGTTGGCCAGATCAAGATCACTCTCCAGGAGGTAGGTGTATGTGTGTCAAATTCAACAATCAAGAGAAGACTTCACCAGAGTGAATACAGAGGGTTCACCACAAGATGTAAACCATTGGTGAGCCTCAAAAACAGGAAGGCCAGATTAGAGTTTGCCAAACAACATCTAAAAAAGCCTTCACAGTTCTGGAACAACATCCTATGGACAGATTAGACCAAGACCAACTTGTACCAGAGTGATGGGAAGAGAAGAGTATGGAGAAGGAAAGGAACTGCTCATGATCCAAAGCATACCACCTCATCAGTGAAGCATGGTGGTGGTAGTGTCATGGCGTGGGCATGTATGGCTGCCAATGGAACTGGTTCTGTTGTATTTATTGATGATGTGACTGCTGACAAAAGCAGCAGGATGAATTCTGAAGTGTTTCGGGCAATATTATCTGCTCATATTCAGCCAAATGCTTCAGAACTCATTGGACGGCACTTCGCAGTGCAGATGGACAATGACCCGAAGCATACAGCGGAAGCAACCAAAGAGTTTTTTAAGGGAAAGAAGTGGAATGTTATGCAATGGCCAAGTCAATCACCTGACCTGAATCCGATTGAGCATGCATTTCACTTGCTGAAGACAAAACTGAAGGGAAAATGCCCCAAAAACAAGCAGGAACTGAAGACAGTTGCAGTAGAGACCTGGCAGAGCATCACCAGGGATGAAACCCAGCATCTGGTGATGTCTATGCATTCCAGACTTCAGGCTGTAATTGACTGCAAAGGATTTGCAACCAAGTATTAAAAAGTGAAAGTTTGATTCATGATTGTTAATCTGTCCCATTACTTTTGGTCCCTTAAAAAGTGGGAGGCACATATACAAACTGTTGTAATTCCTACACCGTTCACCTGATTTGGATGTAAATACCCTCAAATTAAAGCTGAAAGTCTGCAGTTAAAGCACAACATGTTTGTTTCATTTCATATCCATTGTGGTGGTGTATAGAGCCAAAAAGATTAGAATTGTGTCGATGTCCCAATATTTATGGACCTGACTGTATTGTATGTGGGGACAGCCCTATTTATTCATTACATAGGCAGCTTCTTCTTCCTGCTAGTTAATTCTGCATAGTGGTTACACTTTACTATTCCACTTCAGGGCAGTCAGCTTCCAGGATCTTCAAACTATGACCCTCCAGTTGTTCGGGAACTACAATTCCCATCATGCCTAGTCATGTCTGTGAATGTCAGAGTTTTCCAATGCCTCATGAGATGTTTATTTCCGCAACAGCTGGAGGGCCGTAGTTTGAGGACCCCTGATTTAGCCCCTTAACATTGCTCGATCTGTCTGGTGAGATGAGCCTTCCAAGGCCAGCATAAAGCAATCCACTTCCTCTGAGCCCAGGTCATCATGGACCCGCCCCCAGTCAGTGACTGGGCAGTGAAAGGAGAAGCAGCACAGGTCTGAGCTCATCTCTCTAACTTTGCTCTCTCCTCCTATCAACATTTATGGGCTTCTTGTACTGTTTCTTCCTCCCCCCAGTCTGAGCTCTGCTGTACAAAGATAAGAGGCTGATGCCAGGTCATATACATTGTTTGTGTTTAAACAGTAATATATTGAATGATGTAATAATGATTACAGTGCTGCCTTCATTTGAGGCTGATAACCTGTCCGGAGTTCTGCTTTAAAGTCAAAGGCTCCCAATACCCTTGTGGTTGTGAAAGGGTTAACTCAGCCGTGAGCCTTTCCCCGACTTGGTGTAAGGGGCCCGGGGGGGGGGGGGGGGGGGGTTGGGGGTTGAGAATCAATGACAGTTGCCGCCAGTGGGGTCACATCTGCTCTGTGTCACCGGAGCAGTCAGTCCAGGGGCGTGACCCCGTAATTGACGTGACGTGGAGCTGCTGGCTGGGAAAGTGTCGAGTAAGGGGGACTATTCACCGGGGGGGGGGGGGGGGGCAGGGCAGAGCCCAACTGATGCAGGAGAACTTTCTGTCTCATGCTGCCTGTAGGTCCAACAAGGCTGCCGATGGGGGAGGGTTATGACCTCTGTCAGGTTTTTATTGCTGCCCGTGACTCCACTTTGAAGGATTCTGCTGACTGGGATGACGGGGGTCACCGGGATAGGAAGGGACAGACTGCAATAAAAATGTGCCAGGTGTGTTTTTCAACCTTTTCTCCCAGATTCTGTCCCTATGTCCCTATTGTAGCGATTTTCCTATTAACAGCCAGGCAAGTGGTATTTTCTGGAGAAGGCAAACTCGCCAGCGACAAGGGGTCAGGAACAGGCTAGAGAAAAACCTTGCCCGTTTCTGGGCCCGTTCACGCCTACGCTTTGCGGTAATATGCGCTGCTCGCTATACGTGTGTTCGTTAATTTTCAGTGGCAGCCTGGAGCAGTCGGGGAACGCCCATGGAGCAGTCGGGAAACACCCATGCATTGTAATGCATTACCGCGCTAATAATGGCGGAGATATGTTTTCTGGTCCACTCAGGTGTGTTGGAATCACATGAATGGGGTGCCTCAAGGTGATGCATGAGCACAACATAATACAAAGCACCGAAGTGTAGAGGCGCTAGTGGGGCCCCCCGAAATGTAGAGGCGTGAGTGGGGCCCCCCCAAAATGTAGAGGCGCGAGTGGGGCCCCCCCGAAATGTAGAGGCTCGAGTGGGCCGCCCTCAACTGGCGCGGCTGGAGTGGGCCGCCCTCAACTGGCGCGGCTCGAGTGGGCCCCATTTTTTCACTTCCCCCGCTGGCTGGATGAGCAAAACATCACTTCTTTGCCAGTGGCTTGCATTCTACAGCGCTTCTGGTGCGGAGGAGTGAGTGAGCGATTGACTGCCCATTGAGGGACACAAGGTTGTAGAATAGTCTGATGTGGGTAATACTGCTTCCAAATCCAGTTGTTTTAGATCAACATAATCCGGTATTCCTTATTGAGGTTTCTTTATCATCCATTGAAGGACACAGGAATATAGAACGGTCTCATGGATTATGCTGCATTAAAATCTTCCTGTAGGTGGCAGTATAACCCAAATGTCTTAGATTAACCTATCCCTATGTCCTTTTAATGAACTTTAAGCAGTTGCCGACTGTCCTACGTGTGTATGTATGTGTGTGTGTGTATATATGTGTGTGTGTGTGTGTGTATGTGTATATATATATATATATATATATATATATATATATATATATATATATATATATATATATATATATATATATATAGCATAGGGCAGCGGCTCCTACAGGGGAAATTGCATTGCCTGTCTGGGTTTGCGGTGGATACATGATTGGATACAGCAGGAGCCAATCAGCAGGTCCAACGGACCCACCAATCGTTCCCGCGAGAGGCAGAGGTCTTCCTATGTAAACAAGGCAGATCGCCATTCTGTGAGAGGGGAAGACGGAGCTCCTGTGTTTCTGCTAAGCGGGAACACGGATCTCTGTCTTCCCACAGTAAAAGCACCTCCTCCACAGTTAGTAAGCACTCCCTAGGGACACATTTAACCCTTTGATTGCCCCCTGATGTTAACCCTTTCCCTGCCAATGTCACTAGTACAGTGACAGTGCATATTCTTCGCTCTCTCTCGCTCTTTCGCTCTTCTCTAGCTCTTTCGCTCTTCTCTCTCTCACTCTCTTTCGCTCTGCTCTCGCTCGCTCTCTTTCGCTCTCTCTCGCTCGCTCTCTTTCGCTCTTCTCTCGCTCTCGCTCTCTTTCGCTCTTCTCTCGCTCTCGCTCTCTTTCGCTCTCGCTCTCTTTCGCTCTCGCTCTCTTTCGCTCTCGCTCTCTTTCGCTCTCGCTCTCTTTCGCTCTGCTCTCGCTCTCTTCTCTCTCTCTGGGGGGAAAAAAAGGACATGGTACAGCGTCGCACAATTGTCAGTTAAAGTAACGCAGTTCCATATTGCAAAAAATGGCCTGGTCAGGAAGGGGGGTAAAACCTTCCGGAGGTGAAGTGGAATTTATGCCAAGTACAAAAATGCAGATTTGTTTATTGTTCGTTAAGGGACATAGGAATCAGTTGATCGAAGACAATTGGGTTATACTGCCACCTACAGGAGGAGTTGAAGTCGATCTAATCCAGAAGACTGTTTTTCATTCCTGTGCCTTTCAATGGAAGATAAAGAAAAACTCATTGGGTCTAATCCACATGTTCTAGACTCCTCTAGAACCCTGCGTCCCTCAATAGATAAAAGAAAGCTCATTAAGGGACACAGAATTCAGTTGATCGGAGACAACTGGGTAATAATTCCACCTACAGGAGATTTTTTTTTTTTTTTTTAAAGTGGTAGAACGCGCGTCAGGCCCTGTGACCCCCTCAATGGACGCAGAGGAAAAAGATTTTACGGTGAGTACAAAGATCTTATTATTTTCCCTGCAGTTTTTAATGATCTTGTTTGCTGGCGGCGGGAATGTCACCGTGACGCGGGCCTCGCGCTAATGGGACCCAGGGAGGCACGACGCAGCAATAACCTCACAACGTGCAGCAGCTGGCGTTGGCGTTCTCCGATGAACGGCGCTGTGATTATAGATAGCTAGGTGTGGCTGAACGCAGACGATGGGAGCCGAGTCCCGGTCGCTCGCCTCATCTCATTCAGTCATCCCTAAGTAACGGGAAAAAGCTCAACACAGAGGAGGAGTTGTGTGTTTTTTTTTTTTTTTTTTGTATCCTTGGAGAAATAAAAAATTTTTTTTTTTTTGTTTTATGTCTTACTGGAAATGTGCGCTCATTTTCCACCGTACGGGAGTCGCTGCTCCGACAGTCCGCTGTATACATGAATATAAGTCATTGCTTCCTGAACATTCCCAGACTGGAATAGAGGATGTGTTTTCCTTTTCTCTTATAGGAGATGGTGCGATTTCTCGGAGGAAGCGCGCTCTTCTCGGGCACATGGGGGCACCGTGTCCTGTCATTGCCGGGGAGGGGTGAGATTTAACCGGCTCAGGTTTCAGAGACGTAAAAACCTCCCCTAAAAAATGCCCCCCCCCCCCTCTGCCCTCTAAACTCCCGAGATACAATAGCGCAGCTTTTCCTGCACGCTGCTGCCTCTGGAGAAGGCCATTTAAAGGGACAGTGACCTCTGAGAGGCCTCTGAAGTGGCTTTTTGGAGATTGATGGGACTTTTAGGCTTCACGAACAGCTCTTTTTTTTATTTTTTTTTTATTTTGCTTCTATTTCTAAGATGCGTCAGTTTAATTCGGATTACATTTTTAATTTTAGAAGTTCAACAATTTATATGGTGTGTATGATAGCAGTGTTTGTGCCGATAGTGAACAAGGTGGTGGGGGGTGGGGGTTGCATATATCCAACTACAATCTTGGTATAATTTCCTTCAGGTTTGCCAACAACAATTACGTAGCATGAAACAAAGGGGTTTTATCCGTGTCGTTTTCCTCGTTGATGCTCATTTATTCACGTGGGCCCCCCCCCAACCTTCTGATTTTTTTTTTTTTTTTAAATAAGTATATTTAGAAAAATACATGGAACTCTTTCTCTCTCTTCTCTCTCTCTCTCTCTCTCTCTCTCTCTCTCTCTCTCTCTCTCCTCTCTCTTCTCTCTCTTCTCTCGCTCTCTTTCGCTCTTCTCTCGCTCTCTTTCGCTCTTCTCTCTCTCGCTCTTTCGCTCTTCTCTCTCGCTCTTTCGCTCTTCTCTCTCGCTCTTTCGCTCTTCTCTCTCGCTCTTTCGCTCTTCTCTCTCGCTCTCTTTCGCTCTTCTCTCTCTCTCGCTCTCTCTCTCTCTCCTCTCTCTCTCTCTCTCTCTCTCTCTCTCTCTCTCTCTCTTCTCTCTCTCTCTCTCTTTTTCTCTTTTTCTCTTTTTCTCTTTTCTCTTTTTCTCTTTTCTCTTTTTCTCTTTTTCTCTTTTTCTCTTTTTCTCTCTCTTTTTCTCTTTCTCTCTCTCTCTCTTTTTCTCTTTCTCTCTCTCTCTCTCTTTTTCTCTTTCTCTCTCTCTCTCTCTCTTTTTCTCTTTCTCTCTCTCTCTCTCTCTTTCTCTCTCTCTCTCTCTCTCTTTTTCTCTTTCTCTCTCTCTCTCTCTCTCTTTCTCTCTCTCTCTCTTTTTCTCTCTCTCTCTCTCTTTTCTCTCTCTCTCT
>NW_028118938.1:0-10398 GCF_965119305.1 Pelophylax lessonae | reverse complement strand
TATTGTTTGATCGCTTCAAAAGTGATATTTCCTGTCCGATTTTTTAATGAATGGGCCATTAGGCCTTATGCATACTGGGTGTAAAAATGCTGCTTTTAAGGGTCTTTGATGTTTTTTTTCTGCCTCTTAATGAGCCCCTATGTTATCCCATAGGGGAAATTTACTAAAACTGGTGCATATAGACTCTGGTGCAGCTGTGCATAATAATAAAGAAGCTTCTAACTGAAGCTTTTTTTAAATAACCCCTTTCGTGCCCAAGGGTAATTCAAATCTAAATGGCAAGCACAATTTTGCAACTTTGACATGTTTTAGTAAAACCATAATATCATCCCAGCTAATGTGCATTCAGCTGGATTATACCTTATTTTTTTTCAGGAAAAATTGGGCTTTAACTTGGTGGTAAATGGTAATGGATATCTCCTGTTTTTTTTTTTTTAATATCAAAGAAAAAACTGTCCCAAAATAGTAAAAAAATATATATATTTTTTTAATTTAGCTATATATTTCTTGCTACTACCATTACCTTCCACCAAAAAACAACCCACATTAAATTCTCCTGCTCCTGACAATCACAGTGTTACCACATATGTGTATATTGTTGTATGTACCCATAGTACAGCCTAAAATCATTTGCACGTATTATGCTTTTTTTTTTTATCCTACCTAAAACACACTGACACTAACTGATACTGATTCTAATTTAAAAAAAAATTGTCCCAAAAAATACTGACCCTTTGACACTAACCCAAATCAAACATTATTTTTTTTATTATTATTTTTTTAATTTATTTTTTTACACACTTTTTTTCTCTCTTCAAGGAGATACAATGTATCTCTCTCCTCCATTCACAGAAAAATAAAACACAGAGGCAGGCTTCACAGTGACTGAACACTGTGATAGCCAATCAGAGGCTATCACAGCGATCAGGTAACTCAGGAGTTTAGGGTTCCCGATTGTTAGTATGGGGCTCATGGTGAGACCCCAGTCTCTGTGCTGGGAGGGTACCATGCAGCGCGCTCCCAGAACAAGGGGAGATATGCAAATATGCGGCCCCACATAAAAAAGCTCAGTTTAGTGGGGCCGCATATTTGTGTCTGCGTGAATGGGGTTAAGCTTTACCAAAAGAACTTAGAAGCTGATTGGTTACTAGATTCTGTGCACCAGTTTTAGTAAATCTCCCAATATGTGTCCATGCATACATAGGCGATTACAGGTGTTTAGAGGCAGGAGAGTTTAGAGGCAGAAAAAAAAATCATCACTTACGCAGTGAAGAGCATTTCAGGGAAAAACAACCTATGCAGTTAAATGTGTCTAAACACTAGGTATATTTAGCGTTTGAGCGTTCATTCATTTTTATGTCCAGAATAAATTCATATTGTTGCTGATGAAATGAATGAATGCCGAAACATTTTATGTGCCTAAATGAATCTGAAAATGTGGCTTTAGGCGTAGTTGCAAAATACAGCTTTAAGCATGTTTTTATGCTGCTTTTCTCCTGCCTGGAGTAAAGGCATTCAGCAGAGCTGGGCAAACGCCCACTGTGCATGGGGCCTAAAAATGCTGTAATGCTTTAAATACTTATTTTAGTATTGTGTACAAGCATGCTAGTTGTACTAATTTGTACTGAAATGTAATCTTCTATATGTAATAGAATTCCTGTATTGACAAATTAATGGAGCACATATGAAAATTGTTTATTGCATCATGTATGTTATTGTACTCTTCGTATTTTCTTGTTTTGAGCTTGTATATAGTTTTAATCCCCAGAAGAATGGTAGTGGCAGAAAATAAATTACCTATATTCAAATGTTGAATATGCATGAGAACAATTTACTGATGTTTAGCATCTATTTGCCATTGATGGATCATACAGTATAATTTTGGAATGGTAGTATGAATTTAATTATTATTTTTACAAATATTTTTTTCTATATCCTCAGCTCACTGTTTACACTAACCTACTATGAGCTAGAGATCAGAAAATGTTTTAAGGGGTTCTCCAAGATCTCATATTTTTTTAAAGCTTTCTCCAAGGTAAAAAAGTTGAGAAAGGCTGATTTTTAAACTGCATTGAGCCTACCAGCAAACTTGTACCTGTTTCTTACAAGTTTCAGTATTGGCAGTGTTATGTTGTTTTCTATACCAAATTATAGTTGATGAATTTGTGATGCCAAAGGATTTCTGTACATAGAAGTGGGTTCATTTTCCAAATGGCATAAAGACTGTTCACCTAGCAAAGTAAATGTTCACTTTGGAAAGCAAATGCTAGTAAATTAGGTTAATCTGTGTTCATTGAGTGAGTTTGTTAAAGTAATAAGGCCTGGAGTAGGGAAAATAAACATAGACGGAGGGCCAACATAACAACAGGGTTAAAAGAGGGTTTGGAGGGGTAGTTTGGAGTTTTCAGGAGGGTTTAAAGTAAACCGTAAGGGGACACTTATCGGATTGTTGGAGTGGAGGGAACAGGTTGGGCTTTAGGGGACGACAAGTACGAGGATGATCAAGTCTTTACTCAGGAGAGAGACTACATTGGAAAACTTCCCATCCTCCCTCCCCATTTGGTGGTTAAGTTCTTGGGCAATTTTGGGCTATTTCCCTTGGTGGCCTGTCATGGCAGCTGGCGGGGTGCAAGATCCTTGTATGTGCTTTATTTGATAAATGTAAATTTGTAGGGACCTATCATGGGTATGGCTCCCTGTCATTTGTCGGGGTTGTATCTGCTAATGGGTGGCACAGTGGTATAGTGGTTAGCACTTTCACCTAACAGCAAGAGGGTCACTGGTTTGAATCCCAACCACGACACTACCTGCCTGGAGTTTGCATGTTCTCCCTGTGCCTGCGTGGGTTTCCTCCGGGTACTCCGGTTTCCTCCCACACTCCAAAGACATGCTGTTAGGTTAATTGGATCCTGTATATAAAAAAAAAAATTGGCCCTACAGTGTATGTATGTGAGTTAGGCACCTTAGATTGTAAGCTCCTTGAGGGCAGGGACTGATGTGAATGTACAATGTATATGTAAAGCGCTGTGTAAATTAACAGCACTATATAAGTACCTGAAATAAATAAATAATAGTGGTGTTGTCTCCGAGTCAGTGTGTTGCGGCTGGAGGCCTAAGTTTGGTTAAGCAGGTACGTGAAGTAGTGGTGCCTACAAGGACCTTGGGGCTCCTAGTTTCAGACTGTACTGACTGTTGCTTGTATGAATTGTATATTGTATTTTTACAATTTTGGTTAAAAAAAGCTGCTTTGGCCATTAAACTCCAGTTATAGTGTTTTGTGTTTTACTTGGGTAAAGAAATAAGGGTCAAGCAGTCATAGAGACAAAATCATCTTTTATTCTCTAGTCATGTTAAATCTGGCTTTTTGGCTTAGACTGATATTTTAGCACTTTAAAAAAATGTTCAGAACATTATATAGTATTTATTTAAGTATATTAATGGATAAAATTCAAGTATGCTAGGCTGGCCAGGCTTTCATAAACTGTGCTTAAGAGCAGCAATCCAGGTAAACATTTTTTCCTGATAGATGATTGTAGTTTTGCCCAGCCAGTCTAAAAATTTACACAGCCCTGCCAGACTGCAGTGCCAGGTCACCAGATTTATGATGTTACTCTGCTCTTTCCTCCTATCAGCATGCTCTTTGTAGCACACATTTACAGAGCAGTGCCTGTTTGGCTCCCAGTGCTGTCACTCACTCTCCCAGTCTTTTTTTCTTCTATACAGGATACTATAAAAGGCTGATAACTTAAATAAAATGATAATTGTTCCTAAATTAGTTAAATGTAAAAATACATTTTATGATTTTTAGTATATAGCTGCCTTTATGTAGGGTTTATGTTATATCTACCAGTAGTTTAATACAGCCTATACACATTCTCCCTTTCATCCTCTTGTAGAGCTTAGCCAGCAGGCCTGATAGACAGTATATAAATATTGTTCCTTTACCGGCCTTTGCCAGCTCTTTTTTCATAAATGCAGGCTGGTGTGTTCTGGATGCCAGAGGTGTTCTTAGTTCCACTCCAGCAGTTTTTCTATGTATGCTTGTAATCATGTGACCCAGTTAATTTTAGAAAGAAATATTTGTTGGAATTCTGTATGGCATACTGGGCACAATTCACTTCATGTTAACGCATTCAAGTATGCAGTAATATATTGCACAGCGTAAAAACAAAAACAGTGCAAATCACAAAGAAACTCTCGTTATGAACTCGCATTCGTTATCCAGTAAAAAATACCACATGACACTGTGTGGTAAGTTATCGCATGTATCTCGCATGAACGTCACATCCTGGCGAGAATCACGGAAAAAGATGTATTTTGGTGCTATTGCACTGAATCCAATTAGAACTTGGGTGAGGAGACGGGAAAAAGAGTACTGGGAAATTCCCACAATCTCACCTGCGACCATCTGGTTAGACACCTAAAACAATGTAAGCCTGACAGCAACTTGGTCATGGCTGGTATGGCATGACTTCTCTGTCTAGAGGGCTCAAGGATCAGTTGGCTATAGAGCTCCATTATCAGTTGTTTGGATAACCTGAACTTCTGCAGGGTCTCAGATTTAGAGAATTGCTCCAGAATTGTGCATTTCTTGAAGGTTCTTACTTTCAAAAGGACCACTTGACATCTCCTCCTCCTCTTCTGTATTTCCCTAAATTCCAGGAGACTGGATGCAAAGGGCTTCATTTCAATAACATATCTTCTGACAGTCTCTAGATAACACTGCTCACTCCTCTTATACTCCACACACCTCCAGCTTGCACTTTCCCACCAATCACTGGGGGGTCTGACATTGCCCTGGTTACCACATAGGTATTGCAAGCTCGGAGCAGCACTTAATTACCTATTTCATTTATTTATTTATTTCCTGTAGTGAATTGACTTGAATGGTTTTCTGTGCGTTATTTACCTAATGTTTTTGGTGTTTCTGTCAAATACCGCACATGAGCGATAGTGAATTGGCATTTTTGTTATCGCATGCATTATTTTGGTCATGTGATCACTTTGAAAAATGCATTGTTTTTATCAATAAACTTTTTAAATTTACGTATCGGAACAAAAATTTTTTTTTTCTCTAAGTGCCCATGTGCACAGCTTTGTAAAGATCAGCATGCGTGCATTGGGTTCATATTCCTAAAAAAAAAATTTTTGGCTGAGGTCCTGCGTGTGGACCGTATTTTGCTATGTGTGCAAAATACGCTGTGTGCTAATGTTTATATGTACAGCAAAAATTTAGAGCTGCCTTTCTCCTTACAATAGAGGATACTAGGTGGCAATCACAACCTGCAACTAATAGGATCGTGCACATTTGCCCTAAAAATGTGCTGCTCCAGAGTGTTTTTTTGTTTTTTGAGAAGTCACTGAATGAGATCAGGTTAGCATTACTCATTTGGATTGCAGACCCAAATGCCTAAAGATGATGCCATATAACTTGATCAATGGATATATAGGTATGTATGCAAATAAGCAGCTGATTAGTGATGGCATTTTTCTGATGATTTATTGGATGAAATCAGTTTAGCATTGTATATGTCCAAACGTGTAAACATAATAGATACCTAAAATATACTAAAATTAGTTTAATTACACATATGTGTTGGTTTAGATCGGCCCAGCCCTGATCTGTTTATTTTCTAGTCTGAAATTTACTGCCAGATGCCATGCTCAGTGAAGTTACACAAAACAAATGTGTGCAGCAGATAACAAGTTAATAATTAGAAACACACTTTCTTTTGGAACTTACGGGATCTATTTCCTAGAACCAGTATTTTGTAAAAATTTAATGTACAAATGTACCTGACATGAATTTAACTTTTTTAAGTATAATATACTACATCTCAATGAGGTGCATACCCAATGTCCTTAAAATAATGTTTTCCCTGCATGCATGACATTTAATATTTTACACTGCAGCCTGCAAAGCATTGCAACTGCAATCAGTGCACGGGAGCAACGCCAGGCTCCTGCAGACAGTTAATGAAGTGCAGAAAGAGTCAATGAACTACGAGGAAGCTTATCGGTGCTCTTGTAGTTCATTGAGAACTAGAGATGGGCCCAACATCCCCCGATTCCGTTTGCGCCAAAACTCTCGAACATTGCAAAAGTCCGGACCCAAACCGGGAACCCTATTAAAGTCTATAGTACCTATTTTGAAGGCTTATATGCAAATAATTGGCCATAAAAAGGGTATGGGTGCCCGGGTATTGCCTAGGGAACATGTACAAATGCAAAAACAACTTTTAAAAAAGATTGTTTTTAAAAGAGTATTGATTTTAATGATGCTTAAAGTGAAACAATAAAAAAGAAAAAATCCCTTTAAATATGGTGCTTGGAGGGGGGGTCCTCTTAGTCTGCCTGTAAAGTGGTGCATATGTATCATGTATAGAACCTGCTGCAGTAAAACTGACCTTTATGTATATATAAGCAAAAACAAATGACATTTCAATAATTTTTCCCTGCAAGCTTTCTTTATTTGGACAAGCTGGAATTCAGATGTTGGGCATGTGGGTGACAGGGAGTGTATTTTTTTTCTGATGCAGCAGCTGAGGCAGAGAAATTTGCCTGCTATACAGCTGGTGGTGTGCTGCTGGCAGACGTGTTGCAAGGACCTGTAATACCCTTTGCTATACCATCATCCCTGTCAGTGGTGGCTGCTGAGAGGTCATCATCATGAGATATAGCGTAGTAGAAATGAAAGGTAAGGAGTGAGGAGAAGAAGTGTGTCCCTTTTGTGTGGCCTTCAGGTGCTGTTGCCAAAGGGCTGAGTGGTGGGAGGGTAAATGCCCTGTAAAGCATGTGGTACCCAAATGGCTGGTGTTTTTGCCACGCTTGATCTACTTGCAGCAGAGAATGCAAATTGCAACAGTGCGATTGGCTGCGCATATGCTAAAAAAGGCCCAGACAGCTGAGCTATGGAAAGTGGGCCAAGAGATAACAGCTCCACAATCTGGTGGAATAGGGTGGCTGCTCTCTCCTTTTCCATGATGGCTGCCTCTTTGGGGTTGTGCCTCACCCTCACTTTCCTCTTCTGCTCTATCTGGCACCCAAGTTGCATCAGTGACATCATCATCATCATCCTCTCCATCCTCATTATCACTGGATACAACTTGGAAATACGCTGTGGCTAGGGGAACATGATTGCCAATTTGTTGTTTATCAGTGCTCTCCCCTTTTTGTGGGCTCATGTTACTCCCTTCCTCTACATCAGAACAAACATCTGAATTTCTTTGCATCCTCAAGAAGCAAGTGGCTATGTTCAAATAATTCAGCGGACAACTCCATGCATGATGCTGGGGCTATGACAGGAGCAGCTGTGGACAAGGAAGCAGAATAAGCCACTCTGGCAGCTGCGGTGGACTGTGCACTAGTGTCAGCTTGGGTCATAGAGGATGAGGAGGATTAGGATAATTTAGTAGCCAGTCCACCACTTCCTCTACATGCTGGGGCTGGATAGCAAGGGTAACATCACTAAACAAAGATAAATGTGCTCTACCTGAGGACGGACTACGTCCAACTTTGCCTGTGGACACTGCTGGCCCCCTCAAAGTGTCATGGAAATGTCTGCCTCTCCTTGTCGGCCTCCCAGACATGATGGGGGGGGGGCTTATTACCCAAATGTAATAGAAACTAGGAAATGTGTGTTTGGATGCACTTTATTGAAAGAAAAATGGTGTTTGGTGCACTTTAACTTGAGGACTAATGCTGACAGAAATGTAAAAACTATAAAAATAAATAAATAAAAAAGGGAAAACACCAGCATCGCAGTCAGAAAAACTGCAGCTGACAATTTAAAAAAAGGGGCAGGCAGGGGACAAAAAAAAAGACAAAAATAAAACACACAGCTACCAAAAAAAAGGGGGAGGGGGTATACAGCACTAAATGTTATGTAATGCTGTGTTAAACATTGCACTGCACTAACACACTACACTGACACTACACTATACTCACACTATACTGAAACACTACACTATACTCACACTATACTGACACACTACACTATACTCACTATGCTATATTCACGATATACTGACACACTACACTATACTCACACTATACACTACAGAGTCACAATAAGTGAACACACTAACTCGCTAGTAGCAAACAGAGCCCCATTCTATCTATCTCCACTCCAACAACACATTGCAAAATCTTCCTGGGCGAAGGACTTTTTTAAAGTGTGTGGTGGGACTATGAGCACTGAGCCATAATTGGACAAAGCCATCATCACTTTGTCCAATCAGGGCTCTGACAGTTCTCTGTGCCCTAATTGGCTAGTCAGACGAAAGGCTTAGTCTAATTAGGGCCCGCCGAGCGCCCTGCAAATTTGGGTGGTTGCTGAATGGTGAACTGGAGATGCTCGGGCAGAACTTTTGCTCGGCCAACTCTATTGAGAAGTTTGGCCTGAGCAGTTCACCCAACTATGTTTGTCATGGACAAATTTCTTAGGTCTCTTCCTAACACCCTGCAGAAATGTGTGAGCCATGGTGGTCCGGAAACCGCAGACAAACTAGTAGACCTGGTCGAAAGGTACCTAACAACAGAGAATTTGACCTCTTTTCCCAGAGATGCACAGACTTTTCACCCCAAGACCAGACCCTCCCCACCTATAAGTAAGACTGCATCAAGGGATTGGGATGAAGAGAGGGACCAAAGAGCAACTAGAGGTATTATCGGGACTACTGCTAATGTTTGGCGAGAGCGGCCTGGAAGACCCATCCCACAGGAGAGGACCAGAAGGTTGATTTGTTACCGTTGCCGGGAAGAGGGACATGTAGCAGCGGTTTGCCCAGCGGGTGATGAACCCATGCAGTGTGACTGTCTGACAGAGAGACGACAGTCCCTTTTTGCAACCACATGCACTGCAGTAAAGGGGAATGAGAAACCTTTATATAGAATGTGCTTAGATGGTAAAGATGTTGTGGTATTGTTGGATTCAGGTAGCCTGGTCACCTTAGTGAAAAGTGATCTAGTGGTGGGAAAAACCTTACATCCTAGGAAAATGGCTGTAGTTTGTGTAAGGGGTTAGCTCAGTAGCGGTTGTGGGTGACCCCTTGGGTGGGTTCGTTACACAGAGAGACAGCCGAGGAGTGGTTGAAAACAACATTCTATGGTTTATTCTTCCAATTTGCTGGAAACAAGTGCAAGCATCCAAACAGCATAAATCAAACAAACATAAAATAAACCCTGGCCACTTGGGGCGTCTACCTTCACAACACAGGAACCTACCTATGGTGTCTGTCCCAACCTACTGCATACAGCAGAAAAACCAATAGTCTATTTGTTTTTTTTCCACACAGAAAAAGTCAAGACCCCCTCACCTTCAGAAGTCTCTCAGCTCACTGCTCTCCTTAACAACACAGCCTCAGGATGCAGCAATCAGTAGTCATCCTCTGCATAACTTATAGAGGCCTTAATTGCCTCATTCTGAATAGCTGAAGCTTTCCAACATCCTTAAACCTTTCTGGCTATCTCTGCAGCCGACACCTGATAGTAATTGGTGAATTGTCTAAACAAGGCAGAAATTTATCTCCCGTCTGTGACAACACCCACAGATTTACCTGACTTCCTGTCACAATATACAGTGGTGTTCGAAAGTTTGGGCACCCCAGGTAAAAATTTGTATTATTGTGCATAAAGAAGCCAAGGAAAGATGGAAAAATCTCCAACTTGATGCCATCTGTGGAAAAGCTGAAGTTAAAGAGAGGATGCCTTCTACAAATGGATAATGATCCTAAACACACCTCAAAATCCACGGGGGATTACATCAAGAGGCGTAAACTGAAGGTTTTGCCATGGCCTTCCCAATCTCCTGACCTCAACATAATTGAAAATCTATGGATAGACCTTAAAAGAGCAGTGCGTGACAGACAGCCTAGAAATCTCAAAGAACTGGAAGACTTTTGGAAGGAAGAATGGGCAAAGATACCTCAAACAAGGCTTGAAAGACTCTTGGCTGGCTACAAAAAGCGTTTACAAGCTGTGATACTTGCTAAAGGGGGCAGTGCATGCTATAAATTCTGCAGGGTGCCTAAACTTTTGCAGACGCCATTTTTTTGTTTTCTGTTATTTTGAAAGTGTAAATGATGGAAGTAAAATCTAACTTTTGTTGACATATTATAAGAATGTCTAATCTGTAATTTGATGCCTTTTGGAGATTTTTCCATCTTTCCTTGGCTTCTTTATGCACATTAATACAAATTTTTACCTAGGGTGCCCAAACTTTTGATCACCACTGTATATATATATATATATATATATATATATATATATATATGTATACAGACAGACAGACACACCTCTGTTTGCGTGAACATTTTCCTTATGGATCTCTATAGTCTCTTGGTATCTCCACCCTCATCCAGCCCCCTTCAGCTTTGCAGCTCTCATTGGCTTTCCTAT
>NW_028118939.1:0-10762 GCF_965119305.1 Pelophylax lessonae | reverse complement strand
ACAAATCATAAAATGCCTCTACATCTCTAATCATGAATCTCTTGCTGATGACTTTCAATTAGTAACTCTGTCCATTTTAATGAGGGTATGCCATATGGTACAGCACTGACTCCTCAACTGTTCATCTTACAATTTTAACTACAAGAAATGGTACAGCTTCTCATTATCATGTGCGGACAACTTTACATAAGTCCTGAACTAAATTGTCAAGCCTCAGCTCCTGCATGAAAAGAATGCTAACAAAAATATTAACATTTTTCCAAAGTAAGGCCTCATGCACACTGGGCATTTAGCCCCTATGCATGAGATTCTGACGTTTTCATGTGGGTGGAAGGTACAGGTGCACTGTCCAGCTCCGCCACTGGCAGCCTGTAGAAATCAATGACAAACTGAAAGCTGCTGCGGCCAGGTGGTACACCTGAGTTCTACTAACCTTTAGGCCCCTTTCACACAGGAGGACCGTTCAGATCCACCTGTCAGTTTTTTTGGTGGATCTGAACGGTCCCCCCCATGCATCTCTATGGGGCATCGAATGTCAGCGGAGACATGTCCGCTGACACCCGATCCGAACCGTCAAAACTGGATGGATGGAAACCCTATTTTCCATCCATCCAGTGGATCGGATTGGATGGGATCGGATGAGAACGGACCGACGGTCCGTTCCCATCTGATTCCCCCATAGAGTTGTATGGGGAACTGACAGCTGTGTCTCCGCACACAGCCCGTAGAACAGCTGTCATTCTCCTGCTCAGCGGGGGATCGGCGGATCGATCCCCCGCTGAGATAAACGTAGTCCGTCCGACGGACTCCTAGTGTGAAAGAGCCCTTAGGACAGTATGCTCCCAGGGATAAATGCCTGGAAATATCAAGCAGGTGTACAGACCTGGGAACTCAATAACTGAGATCTTGCCAGAGTATTGTGGTTAACCAGCAAATTCCAAAACTGAAATATCAATTTTAAGTGTATGGAAGAACACTGGGGCCAAAAATAATAACCTGAACATTTTGAGACAATATGTCATAATTCTAAAACAATGACCCTGATTTACTAAAGAATATGTGTGTATGCTGGGGATTGAAAATCAAGCAAATTTTTGCTCATAAAATGTACTACACATCTGTGATGTATTTAAATGCATGCACACAGGCTATGGCATATACACTATATTACCAAAAGTATTGGGACGCCTGCTTTTACACGCATATGAACTTTACTGGCATCCCAGTCTTAGTCAGTAGGGTTCAATATTGAGTTGGCCCACACTTTGCAGCTATAACAGCTTCAATTCTTCTGGGATGGTTTTCCACATGGTTTAGGAGTGTGTCTATGGGAATGTTTGACCATTTTATCAGAAGCGCATTTGTGAGGCCAGGCACTGATGTTGGACAAGAAAGCCTGGCTCAAAGTCTCCGCTTTAACTCATACCAAAGGTGTTCTATCAGGTTGAGGTCAAGACTCTGTGCAAGACAGTCAAGTTCCTCCACCTCAAACTCACTCATCCAGGCCTTTATGGACCTTACTTTGTGCACTGGTGCGCAGTCATGTTGGAACAGGAAGGAGCCATCCCCAAACTGTTCCCACAAGGTTGGGAGCATGAAATTGTCCAAAATGTCTTGGTATGCTGACGCCTTAAGAGTTCCCTTCACTGGAACTAAGGGGTCAAGCCCAACCCCTGAAAAACAACCCCACACCATAATCCCCCCTGCAACAAATTATTTGGACCAGTGCACAAAGCAAGGTCCATAAAGACATGGATCAGCAAGTTTGTGTTTGGAGGAACTTGACTGGCCTGCACAGAGTCCTGAACTCAACCCGACAGAACACCTTTCGGATGAATTAGAGTGGAGACTGCGAGCCAAGCCTTCTTGTCCAAATCAGTGCCTGACATCACAAATACGCTTCTGGAATTTAGTAATAAATTCCCATAGACATGCTCCTAAACCTTGTGGACAGCCAAAGGATAAGCCAACTCAATATTGAACCCTACGGACTAAGACTGGGATGCCATAAGTTCATGTGCGGGTAAAGACAGGCATCCCAATACTCTTGGTAATAAAGTGACTATGGAATTTAACTTTGGTTTGCTATGGAATATATACTGCAGTAAGACATGAACAGATATGATGTTCCTAAAATAATTGTGAATTTCTCTGTTTTTGGATCTATTTATTAGAAGTAAAACTGCATCAAATCTGCTTGGATCATTAAAAGGTGACTATAAAAAACATGATTAGTTAAAAGCCCTAGTAAACAGCTGTTCTGTACTGCGCATGCTTGTTCATTCAAAAGGTTTTATCTTGCCCCAATAATACGCTGACAGTGTTCCCGCAACCTGTCACTTTGATTAAATTATGTAGAAAATAAAAAAATGAACTTTTCTACAAAGCAAAGTGCATTAAAACGTCATATATATAATATCGAATGGTACTGATATATAATGCAGCATTTCCTTTCTCTGCATATTATTATGTGCTGTGACAGTTGTCCTGGAAAGTCGGTGTTGTGTAGTCCCAATGTGAAAGGGAGATCAGTACCTGGTAACACTCATATAAATACGACTATCACAGCCTCAAGCATCTAGTAATGTGCAAAAGCCAATACAAAGCGTGAACGTCCTGAACTGTCACATATATATTACTCTCTGCTACATCTACCATAAATAAACATTCTATTCTCTAACATTTAATATCTGCTCATGTCTTGGCATGGCACAAAAAACCCATAGCTGGGGCCACAATAGATGCTGGAGGGAGGATACTGCTCTCTACTCCCTCCAACGTCAGCCTACTCCGGGTGGAAAAGCAGGGAGTGGGTACTTCTTGGGAACAGAACATCTTTGTGTTCTTACAGTTCAGGCCTATTGCTCAGCACGTCGCCCACCTGCGAATGAAGGCAGCTTCTCCTTCTCCCCCTTTCTGGTCAAGTCACCTCACCCTCAGAGCTCGCTTCCCCCTCTCATAGGCACCATAACTCTCAAAGAACCCCTCAACTCCTCTCCTTCCCATAGAGTCAAACAGGGCTCCCTAGATAAATGCATCCAAAGAGTACCTCCCCACACACCTCCCCTCCTTTATCCCATGGAAGAAAATGCCAAAGTAGCCCTCCTTCCACTGACACCACCAATACAAGGGCATTTTTTGTATCCAGTGACACCACTGATGCAGGGACATTTTTCCCTTTTTAGTGACACCACCAATGCAGGAGCTTTTTTTCCTTCCAATAACACCACCGACACAGGGGTATGTTTTACTTTTAGCGACATCACCGATGCATGTGCATTTTCTCCTCCCAGTGACGCCACCGCCATAAGTACAGTTTTCCTGACAGGGACACCAGGAAGCAGGGTATTTTTTTCCTTCCAGTGACACCAATGACGCCGTGACATTTTTTTTACCTAAACTGATGCTGGGGCATTTCTTTTTTAACAGTGTTTGCCCCATAGTTTACTGCAGGACAGAATGTGCACCACTAATAAACTCACAAGTTACATACTATACGGCTCAACGAGCTATGCTTAACCTCGTTACCTGCTCCACCTACACAACTTCATAGTTTCACCTCTTCATCCTGGGCACTAGATGCCCTTGACCATCTGCCATGGCAGATTTCTGTTGATCACCTCAGATTGATCGAACATACACTATATTACCAAAAGTATTGGGACGCCTGCCTTTACACGCACATGAACTTTAATGGCATCCCAGTCTTAGTCCATAGGGTTCAATATATAGTTGGCTCACCCCTTGAAGCTATAACAGCTTCAACTCTTCTGGGAAGGCTGGCCACAAGGTTTAGGAGTGTGTCAATGGGAATGTTTGACCATTCTTCCAGAAGCGCATTTCTGAGGTCAGGCACTAATGTGGACAAGAACGCTTGGCTCACAGTCTCCGCTCTAATTCATCAAAAGGTGTTCTGTTGGGTTGAGGTCAGGACTCTGTGCAGGCCAGTCAAGTTCCTCCACCCCAAACTCTCTCATCCATGTCTTTATGGACCTTTCTTTGTGCATTCATCCAAATCATTTGGTGGAGGGGGGGGGGGGTTATGGTGTGGGGTTATTTTTCAGGGGGTTGGGCTTGGCCCCTTAGTTCCAGTGAAAGGAACTCTTAAGGCGTTAGCATACCAAGACATTTTGGACAATTTCCTGCTCCCAACTTTGTGGGAACAGATTGGGGATGGCCCCTTCCTGTTCCAACATGACTGCAAAACCAGAGCACAAACAAGGTCCATAAAGACATGGGTGAGGGAGTTTGAGGTGGAGGAACTTGACTGGCCTGCACAGAGTCCTGACCTCAACCCGATAGAACTCCTTTGGGCTTCTGGAAGAATGGTCAAACATTCCCATAGACACACTCCTAAACCTTGTGGACAGCCTTCCCAGAAGAGTTGAAGCTGTTATAGCTGCAATGGTTCGGCCAACACAACTTTGAACCCAACGGACTAAGACTGGGATGCCATTAAAGTTCATGGCTTGGTAATATAGTACATATATAATACAGTACATTTCCATGTGTGTTGGAGAGTCGATTTTAATTCAGATCAAATAAATGGCTGTTTTGACAATAAGCTATTTAAATTTAGATCATGTTTTCAAACAGTGTTTTCTGTCAGTATTGCATTGTAGCTAAATCAATCGCAAATCGCTACATGTATGATCACTATATGCATAGCATTAAAAGATCAATGACAAAAGGAGGCCATGAAAATTTCAAAGCCTCCCTGGATTTGATGGTGCTCCTTTCATTTATCACCCCAGGTTTTCCCTATTCCTCAGAGAATCTGATGGAAAATCTGTGTTGATGTGATGTTGTTGATGGTTCCTAAAAAGGATAATGCAAAGACACACTGAACTGTGCACAAGACATTTCAGTCTGCTGAGCAAGTCACACTGGAAACACCACCAAATCCTGACTCTATAAGGAATGTATCTTGCATCTATTGCAAGCTTTAGGCAGGGCCGGTGCTACCACTAGGGAAACTAGGCAGCCGCCTAGGGCGCACTGCTGCCCAGGAACAGGTTTTCCTGCTTTCCCTGTTGGTTCTGGTGCCAGGAGCTCAGTATGCCACTGCCCTGCCCTCTTTCAAGATGGCGGTCATTGGTTCTGCTACGAATGTGCAGTCGGCCATCATGCACAGTTGAACTGTGGGTCTTGGACTGGGCGAGCGCGCACACTAGATGGGGGACCAGTGTGGGCGGTGCATTCTCTCCCATGGGGAGTATATAGGGCGGCTTGGCAGGCAATTTGGCCTCTTGCGGAGGCACTGGTGGTTCTACCCTTTGTTTCTTTCCTTGGATGGAACAGTTGGACGATAAGCCTGTCACAGACATGTGTTCATTTAGGGGCTGCATTTCACTGCACACTATCTCTGTTACTCTGTGTTTTTTTTTCCCTCACAGATATTACATTGCTGACTGCAGAGGGGGGGGGATGCAAGTAGCTGGGCTTGCCTAGGGCACAAAATTGTCTAGCACTGGCCCTGGTATCAGGAGTCACAATTAAAGCATAACTCATTTTGTTTAGTGGGAAGTGGAGAAAGGGTGGAAATTTGTCACACCCTGACCCGCAGGGTGTCCCTGGGACTGAAAATGTCCTTTTTTTCATAGAGAGCTGCTGACTTCACACCAAATCAGAACCAGCGTAGAGTGAATAGGTTGCTCCTCCATAGACACAGCAGGTAGCACTGCATAGGTGCAGTGGTGTATTTAGGTTTTGTGCTGCCCTAGGCCTGACTAAACTTGGGCACCCCTAATTTAATTGTGACCCACCCCTTCCTGTAAAGGCCACACCCTTTCCTGTTTATGACCCGCCCTGTCATCTGTAAACCACAGACCACAACTACAGTCTATCAGTGCCCATCAGTGCATCCTCATCAGTTCCCATAAGTTCAGCTTCATCAGTGCCACCTTATCAGTGCACATCAGTACAGCCTCATTACTGCCCATCAGTGCAGCCTCATCAGTGGCCACCAGTGCAGCCTCTCAGTGCCCATTAGTTCAGCCTATCAGTGCATCATATCAGTGCCCATCAGTGCAGTCTATATCAGTGCAGCCCCATTAGCTTTTTTGCTGCCCCCCTGCAAAGTGCTGCCCTAGGCCTGGGCCTTGTTGGCCTAGGCCAAGATACAGCCCTGCATAGGTGTTGTCATACTAGGACAGGAACTGTGTTACTGGCCGAGAAAAAAAGCTTGAAAAAAGAAAATGAATGCAGCCTCACATCTGAGGACTGGTAAGCTGTAATATGTTACATTTGTGTTCTTGGATTTAGATACACCTTAAAGTGGTTGTAAACCCCATGTCTAAGAAATATCAAACATTCAGATCTGCTTACAACTTGTAGTATTAATATGATCAGCGCATTATGATGTCACTAAACTCCCCTCCTAGCTGACCACGCCCCCGGCTCACTCCCTAGCACGGCTTAGCAGTGTGCAGGTTGGCTTGACTCCACATTAAGATTGTCACTCAAAGGAGGCGGGGGGGGGGGGTGGCGACACTTTTTTTTTTTTAAGGAGCCGGATTTTTTTACTGTAGAAAAGATGGGAGGATTGCAGATGACAAGATGCTCTTTTCCCGGCCACATTGAGGACAGTAGATTTCTGCTCCTTTGCTGAAATGTTCAGTTTAGTTTGGATTTTTGGGGTTTACAACCACTTTAACAAATGTTTTATAGGAAAACTATCATCTCGCACTATTTCCTAGCCTCTAGTTCTAGGAGATCCCTGTATTCCTTGCAATGGCCTGATACAGTAGCGGGATCCAACCAGCATGGTTCTCAATCATGCGATCACTATATCATAGTATTCACATGGGATTGTTTGCAAACAAACCGAAGCCAAAAAACTGGACTCTCATTGTGTCTCACACAGAAAGAAGTACTCTAGCTAATAAAGTGAAAGACAGCAACAACAAGGTTTAAAAATGATTGTTATAAGCTGGTAAAGTGAATAATGCATTCTTTCACATGTTTTCATTGTCCGCTTATAATAAAAAGTCTGAATAGGGACGTTTTTCTAACAACGTACCAAATAAAAACCATTTGAACATTTTTCACAGAATTATGCTCAAGTTAAAATGTTTATAAACTTCAACAATAAACTTCTTTTATCTGCCCCCCTTTTGGCTTGTTAACCCCCTAACATTGCCTCCCAGCGGCCCTTTAAGTAGGCATTAATACCCGGGAGGTCGAGCGACTACTGTCTCACATGACTGTGACTGCTGTGATCATGGTCGGCGCTCCCGCAAGGCAAACTAGGTAGCTGCCTAGGGGAGCACTGCTGCCTAGCCTAGCCAGGAGGGTGCAGGCCAGCCCGGATAGATCAGCATGTAGATGTAGTTCGCTCTGCCTGAATGGTGCTGTGCTGACTGTGGGTGTCACTCACTGTGCATTGCTGTGCAGTGTGCAGGCCTCACACACGGTCCAGGTAGCACTATCTGTGTGTGAATTGGATTGGTTGACAACGCCGCCCACTAGACCCCACCAATCCCTATTGGGAATACGATTGCAGCCTGGCTGGCAGCAGTGTGCCAGGACAGTTGCTGTGTCAGCCAAGGAGGTGCTGAGCATGGGCACGGTGCTCCGCCCACCTCAACGTGTCCTCATTGCCTTCTTCAGTCCCACCCACAACAGAGGAGAGGAACCTGCACAGTTGCTGGCTGTCCCACACGGTGTGTACTGTGGAGGCTGGAGCTCAGTAAGGTACAGTGTATGGCCTGTAATCATTTCTGCCTGGTATTACGTGTTTTGGTTTTCAATATATGTTTACTACTAATAACTTTGCATTGCTAGGATCTTATAACTAGCTAATCAGATCACTTGGAACCATAAGTACTATATCTGACACTTGAAAATGTATTTCGTTTATTTCTGTGAACATCAGGAAATCCTGTTATGTTTACTTTTGGCTCTTTCCAATTGTAGCACCCCTCCTAGGTAGGTGCTAGATAAAGGCATTGTTTGCTCCTTCTGCTTATCAGGGGAGCCTGGTCAGTAGTTTTGCCTGTTACATGAGTCCATGTGTGATTCACTTGGTCTAAGGGAGTGTCCTCACTGTATCCAATAGGGGAGCATGTTGGGCAGTGGAGGAAACCCAGCCAGTGGCAAACAGGCTTTTGTGGCTGTCCCAGTGGGAGGGCATTCTGGGATTGGTCACAAAAGCCAAGGGCACATGTGACAGGGCGTTTTTGGGCAGGAAGCCATGTCCCAGGAGGAGGGTGACGGCTGTCTCTCCTCCTGTCAGTGTGGAAAGTGGTCACAGGCAGTCGGCCTAGTAGACCAGAAGTGTAAAGTGTGGTGCTGAGCCAGGAGGTCCAGAGGAAACTGACAGTGGAGCAAGTGGCAGAGCAACCAGTGTTCGTGAGTACCAGGGAGCTTGCCAGGGGTCTGCCCAGGAAGGGGACTACTCCAGGGAGAGGCAGTGGACAGGAGCTAGCACACACAGCAAGTAAGAAAGGGGGTGCCAAGTTAGGACCCTGAAGAGTAACCTAAAGAATAGTTCACTTTTTATATCTTCACTCCAGTGGCAAGGTGAAGCAGCGGCTTTGCTGCACACACTACAGTTAGATGTCCTCAGGATTTGTGCATAGTTACTAAGTTGGAGTATCCAACTTATCCCTTCTCCCATCCCAGTTCCAAATAAAATACAAAAAACAAATCCCCTGGACTGTTCATTGACAGAGCCAAGGACTTAAAGTGATAAGTTTAACAGACTGTTGCTATGGGTAACCCAGGGGAATCCATTCTCAGCAGCTCCCAAGGGGGCAGTGCTACATAATGTTGGAAACTTTTTATTTTTAATGATGATTTCCATTTTCTTTCTTATTTTTTCCATATGTGATGTTATTATATGTATAGTATACACACACTGCAGTCAGATTCCACATTTCCTGTAGTCAGTATTATGGGTATTTATAGTTTGGACAAATATATATTGGATACTGGACTGTGGGGAACCATTGGCATTGGTAAACCCAAGGCATATTGCAAGCAGGTACCAGCAGCTACATAGATAACACCCCCCCCCCCCCCCAGCCCTCCACCAAAATCCCACTGTTAGAAGCTAAAACAAGAACATTGGACAGACATACATAGTAAATAAAGTCCCCTTGGTTGGCAAAATGAACAACCCACCTAAGCGCAGGGAGTAAAAAAAATGATGATCTTAGGTAAGAGGAGAGAAGAGATGGGGACGGACCAGTGTGTGATATCAGCAGTAAATTATATAAGCAGCAGTCTTGTGTGCCATTCCCCAATATTATATTATATATAATATATTTAATATTATTATTATTATATTAAAAGACTGCTGCTTTTGTATATATTATATAGAAACGACTGCTGCTTTTGTATATATTTACCTGTATGTCTTTTTTTTGGGGGGGGGGGGGGGGGGCGCAAGTAGCTGGTAGGCAGGGTGCAAAATAGTCTAGCACCGGCCCTGGCTGTGGTTGGCAAAGTTCCTGTTGATATGCCAGAAACCCAGTTAGCTTATAACTTACAGCCTCTGCTGCTCAGAAATCCAAAGAAGTTTTATCAGCTTGGCCCGTGTTACCCCTGTGAACTACACAAAACCACCAGTGTTGGGGGTAACGAGTTACAAAGTAACTACATTACTTTTTTTAGTAACTAAGTAAAGTAACTAGTTACAATACTAATATTGGTAACTACACTACTTTACTAGGCTATAGGAACGCGCTTTCCTGCGTTACCCAAGCCATGCGATACAATCGTTATTTAGAAGAATAGAGAGGGATAAAGTTTATGACTTTTTGTTGCACTTTATGTTTTATTCGGTTTTTTCAGGTTTTGTTCTCATGTTTCCCAAAGCCTGTGTTTATACAATAAACTCTATGCAGAAAGAGTGCCATGTATCTTCTTCTACACAGTCAGTTAGGAAAGAGGAGCGTAAAGTAATAAGTAGTGAAGTTACTTTTCAAATGCAGTAACTAGTAAAGTAATCTCGTTACAATTTACAGAAGTAAGTAGTAACTAGTAACTAGTTATATTTTTTGAGTAACTACCCCAACACTGAAAACCACATCCTATGTAATGAAGAGAGGAAGGTGTTCTGTAGTCCTATGGTGATCATGCTGCCTCTCTAGGTATAAGTACTGTGTACCTGTGTACTGGGAGCAGTGTCGGGACAAGGGCAAAGATTCCAAACTGTGCCCCTCCCCCGCTCATGATGTGCGAGCTTAAGGGATCCTACATCCAGCAGTCACTTGCTTGTCAAAATCACTGCTGCTGTCCCTATTCCTGTCAGCCTTGAAACAGAAGAAAGGTGCCCCCAGTAAACCATTGCGCCCAGGGCAGCTGTCCCTCCTGCCCACCCCTTGTCCCAGCCATGACTAGGAGTGAGTGTTATAATACTAGAACATGAAGTAGGTAATGGCAGGATCAGCAGTATTACCAGCTAATAAAGCTTGAAAAAAAAAAACAAAAACGAATGCAGCCACATCAGACTGGTAAGCTGCATAGAACATTTTATTCTAGGGTTTGGATACACTTTAACTGGCACATGCTGCTGCTGCTAAATCTGACATCTAGCATGGATCCTGGTCACAAAAAAGATAAAGGGCAGAAATTCTATTCAATATGTACTATATAGATATGATAATATCCAAACCTGGGAAATTTCTGAAACATACATTCGTCTTTCATCATTAACTTTGTAGTATGCCTGCAATGAAAAGAGAAAATAAATTAATGTTGCCCTCCGGTTAAACATAAAAAGTTCCAGCTGACACAGCCAGAGATTTCATCCTGG
>NW_028118940.1:0-10816 GCF_965119305.1 Pelophylax lessonae | reverse complement strand
TGGGTATGTTGGTAGTCTGGTTGGGTATGTTGGTAGGTCAGTGGTTGGTGTGTTGGTAGGTCAGTGGTTGGTGTGTTGGTAGGTCAGTGGTTGGTGTGTTGGTAGGTCAGTGGTTGGTGTGTTGGTAGGTCAGTGGTTGGGTGTGTTGGTAGGTCAGTGGTTGGTGTGTTGGTAGGTCAGTGGTTGGGTGGGTTTAGGCAGCGGTTGGGTGTGTTGGTAGGTCAGCGGTTGGGTGGATCAGCGGTTGGGTGTGTTGGTAGGTCAGCGGTTGGGTGGATCAGTGGTTGGGTGTGTTGGTAGGTCAGCGGTTGGGTGTGTTGGTAGGTCAGCGGTTGGGTGGATCAGCGGTTGGGTGTGTTGGTAGGTCAGCGGTTGGGTGGATCAGCGGTTGGGTGTGTTAGTAGGTCAGCGGTTGGGTGTGTTGGTAGGTCAGCGGTTGGGTGTGTTGGTAGGTCAGCGGTTGGGTGGATCAGCGGTTGGGTGTGTTGGTAGATCAGCGGTTGGGTGTGTTGGTAGGTCAGCGGTTGGGTGGATCAGCGGTTGGGTGTGTTGGTAGGTCAGCGGTTGTGTGTGTTGGTAGGTCAGCGGTTGGGTGTGTTGGTAGGTCAGCGGTTGGGTGGATCAGCGGTTGGGTGGATCAGCGGTTGGTGTGTTGGTAGGTCAGCGGTTGGGTAGGTCAGTGGTTGGTGGGTTGGGTAGGTCAGTGGTTGGTGTGTTGGTAGGTCAGTGGTTGGGTAGGTCAGTGGTTGGGTAGGTCAGCGGTTGGGTGGATCAGCGGTTGGGTGTGTTGGTAGGTCAGCGGTTGGGTGTGTTGGTAGGTCAGCGGTTGGGTAGGTCAGTGGTTGGGTAGGTCAGTGGTTGGTGTGTTGGTAGGTCAGTGGTTGGGTAGGTCAGTGGTTGGGTAGGTCAGCGGTTGGGTAGGTCAGTGGTTGGGTAGGTCAGTGGTTGGGTAGGTCAGTGGTTGGGTAGGTCAGCGGTTGGGTAGGTCAGCGGTTGGGTAGGTCAGTGGTTGGTGTGTTGGTAGGTCAGTGGTTGGGTAGGTCAGTGGTTGGGTAGGTCAGCGGTTGGGTAGGTCAGTGGTTGGTATGATGACATCACTGATGATTTTTGTTTTCTTTCCTTTTTCAGAAACCTTAATGGATTCAACGACGGCAACAGCGGAGCTGGGCTGGACTGTCCATCCATCGTCCGGGGTGAGTGCTCAGTAATGGGGGGTGGTGCAGGATTGGTCATGTGGGGTGCGGTTGGCCATAACGAGCAGTCATGATGCCGGGGGTAATGAACCCCCGAGTGAAGGGGCTCACAGACAAGTTTGATGAAACCATTATTGGATGTCTGTGAGGAACCTCTGGACTCCCCTCTATCCAGAACTGGAGGTATCACCCATAAGGGGGGGTTGGTTGTCTGCCAGACCGGGGAGGGGCAGGATGTTGTCCCACATGGTGGGTGGGAGTTGGGTGTTGGATCACATGGGGGGAGGGGTGTCTTTAACATAGGAATCGGCCCATGCGGGGGGGGGGGTATCTGTCCACATGATGGGGGGGAGTGTTGGGTGTCAGAGCACATGGGGGGGATTGGGTGTCTGCCGCACGGGGATCGGTCCTCATGGGTGGGGGGGTGTCAGACTACATAGTGGGGGGGGGGGTTGGGTGTCTGCCACACAGGGATCGGTCCTCATGGGTTGGGGGTGTCAGACCACATGGTGGGGGACTTTGGATGTTGGGCCACATGGTTGGGGGGGAGTGGGTGTCTGTCACACAGGGATCAGCACTTATGGAAGGGGAGGTGTCTGACCACTTAGTGTGGGGACATTGGGTGTCGGACCACATGGTGGGGGGGTGGGATTGGGTGTCTGCCTCATGGGGCTTCCATGAGTGGGGGGGTGTTGGGTGTTGCACCACATGGGGATCCGCCCTGGGGGGGGGGGTCAAGTGTACATGACGGGCCATGTCTCCCTCGGATTGTCCATTGGTCGGTGGCCATTGCCGTAGGTTCCCTCCCCCCCCTCCCCCGGCACAGATTGATGGATTGGGCGGTTTTCTTGGTAAATGGGGTCCAGAGAAATGAAGACGTTTCTTTCTATTTCACACGGCGCGGCTGACGAGCCCCCCCTCCCCCCTCCCTCCCCACTCCCCCCCCCCCCGCGGTGCGACTGGACGCCGGCCAAGGCCTCTTTTTGACACAATCGCTGAAACTTGGTTGGCATAAGAAAAGATTCCGTCAAGAAAAGAGAGATTAAAATCTGTCAGACAAAACACCCCCCCCCCCTGTAGATGGGGGGCCGGCCCAGGCCCCCCCCCCCCCCCTGCCCTCCTTTGATCAATAGAAGGTGGTTGTAAGGAGTGATTGGTGGTGAATGGCGGAGGTTATGGGTTCAATCCCCCCCCCCCCCCCCCCCGGTGTCAGCCATGTTGTTCTGTCCCCCGTCTAGTAATGAGGCCGATGTGGGGGGCGGTAATGAGAGGGAAGGAGAAAGGCAGAGTCCTAATTAAGCTTCAGAGGGGGGGGGAGGGGGGGCGGCACATTTCGGGGATTAGCGGCTGCAATGTGTTTGGTGTCACCGGCTGACAATGAAGGGACCGTCGTCATCCTAGGAGGACGGTTTCCATGGAGACGGGGCTGGCAGTGTGAAGCCCCCCGATTACTGCCATTGTTGGTGGGGGGAGGGGAGCGTCTTCCTCATAGAGATACACCGTGTCACCGGGCCCTGTATTTGGAAGCCCCCGGGCCTGATTCCCCCCCCACATGCCAGGGAGTCAGGATGTCCTCTCCTTACAGGCCAGGGAGTCAGGATGTCCTCTCCTTACAGGCCAGGGAGTCTGCCCATCTCTCCATCTGCCCCCTGTCTCCCCATCTGACACCCCCCCCCCGTCTGCGCTCTGCCCCCCTCCTGTCTGCACCACCCCCCCCCCCCATCTCCGCTCTGCGCCCCCGTCTCCCCATCTGCCCCGTCTGTACTTTACCCCCCATCTGCGTCTGCGCTTTGCCCTCCCCTGCCCCCTTCTGCGCTTTGTCTATGCCCCTGTCTGCCCGCCATTTCTGCGCTCTGCCCCCCCGTCTCTGCGCTCTGCCCCCCCGTCTCTGCGCTCTGCCCCCCCCGTCTCTGCGCTCTGCTCCCCCGTCTCTGCGCTCTGCTCCCCCGTCTCTGCGCTCTGCTCCCCCGTCTCTGCGCTCTGCTCCCCCGTCTCTGCGCTCTGCTCCCCCTGTCTCTGCGCTCTGCTCCCCCGTCTCTGCGCTCTGCTCCCCCGTCCCTGCGCTCTGCCCCCCGTCCCTGCGCTCTGCCCCCCGTCCCTGCGCTCTGCCCCCCGTCCCTGCGCTCTGCCCCCCGTCTCTGCGCTCTGCTCCCCCGTCTCTGCGCTCTGCTCCCCCGTCCCTGCGCTCTGCCCCCCCATCTCTGCGCTCTGCCCCCCCCCCCGTCTCTGCGCTCTGCTCCCCCGTCTCTGCGCTCTGCTCCCCCGTCCCTGCGCTCTGACCCCCGTCTCTGCGCTCTGCCCTCCCCCGTCTCTGCGCTCTGCCCTCCCCCGTCTCTGCGCTCTGCCCTCCCCCGTCTCTGCGCTCTGCCCCCCCGTCTCTGCGCTCTGCCCCCCCCCCCCCGTCTCTGCGCTCTGCCTCCATTCTCTGCTCTGCCTCTGCAGTCTTCTGCATGAATGGTGGGCGATGCTCTGCAGTGTTCTGTATGAATGGGGGATGATGCTCTGCAGTGTTCTGTAAGTGTTCTGTATGAAGGGGGGGGTGTTATGCTCTGCAGTGTTCCATATAAAATGGGGGGAGCGATGCTCTGTATGAATAGGGGGGTGATGCTCTGCAGTGTTCAGCATGAACGGGGGTCTGGTGTTCGGCAGTGTTCAGTATGGGGGAGGTCACGTAATGCTGCTCTGCATGGGGGGATGCAATACTCTGCTTGTAGAAAATTGTTAGATGAGCAGAGGCGGAACGCTCTGCAGGCACAGGAGCAGTGTTCTGCATGATAAGGGGTGTGGTCTGGAAATCATGGGCGGAGCTTACAGGAGGAGTTGTCAGTTCAGAGTGGAGAGTAGTACACATAAAGGGCAATGAAAAAGAAAACCTGACTCCACCCAACACAGCCGCTACCGTGGCAAGGGGCGGAGCACAGACTTCAGTGATCTTCCAAAGGACTAACCAAGAAGGGAAGGGAAGGACCAATGAAGAAGAGCAGGGAAGGGAAGGACCGACCAGGAGGAGCAGGGAAGGGAAGGACCGACCAGGAGGAGCCAGGAAGGGAAGGAATAACCAGGAGGAGCAGGGAAGGGAAGGACCGACCAGGGGGAGAAGGGAAGGGAAGGACCGACCAGGAGGAGCAGGGAAGGGAAGGACTAACCAGGAGGAGCAGGGAAGGGAAGGACTAACCAGGAGGAGCAGGGAAGGGAAGGACCAACCAGGAGGAGCAGGGAAGGGAAGGACCAACCAGGAGGAGCAGGGAAGGGAAGGACCGACCAGGAGGAGCAGGGAAGGGAAGGACTAACCAGGAGGAGCAGGGAAGGGAAGGACCAACCAGGAGGAGCAGGGAAGGGAAGGACCAACCAGGAGGAGCAGGGAAGGGAAGGACCGACCAGGAGGAGCAGGGAAGGGAAGGACCGACCAGGAGGAGCAGGGAAGGGAAGGACTGACCAGGAGGAGCAGGGAAGGGAAGGACTAACCAGGAGGAGCAGGGAAGGGAAGGACCGACCAGGAGGAGCAGGGTGTAATGTTCTGGTACCTTTGGGTACCCTAATTACTCTTTCATAAGTGTATGCGCCCCACCATTCTCTTTTGGTAAGGTGCGCATACACCTTTAAGACTGATGCTGTCATCACTGAGCGCCGGACTGGATGGCTATTTAGATCGCCGGCTCTCACTCACATGTGTTCGTTCAAACTGCTTTGTGCCTTGATGCTAACCTGTCTTGAAGCTCTCATGCTTGCAAGCATACCTCGCTGTCGGAACCACGCTGCGCTGATCCCTGTATCCCGCTACCGGATCATCCGCTCTTGCCGAACCTCTCCTCTGCTACATTGCTATTAGTGATAAGTACCCCACAGGGGAAACCTCTATAACCTTTATACTAAAGCTTACACTATCTAGCTCTGCATACTAAGGACTATTACTACATCTGCATTATCTAAGATTGCTAGCTCTTGAGCCTACTACCACCTGTTCTTGCACTGGGTTGATCTCTCTTGTATGTCCACCTGCTACTCTGTCATCTACTACCATACATGATTGCTAAACCTATCTGCATCCCATCTGCTACTATCTTACTTTCAAGAACATTTCCTTTCAAGTGTCTGTCATCTACCATCTCTACCCAACCTGTCTCTTCAGCCTATCATCACTGTGTTACTATATACATAAGTCACTCTAGGAAACATCTTATTGAGTGTGTGTATTTACTTACTGAATTGAGATCATCCACACATGATGAGTCATTGAGAGTTGGGATTGGTGTCTCAGCGTTTCTCTACATGACTACTGAAGTGGAATATTTCTGCAGCTGAAAATCCACATCATACGTAAAACGCAGGAGCGTTACAGATTGAACGAACCCATGTGAGTGAGAGCCAGCGATCTAAATAGCCATCCAGTCCGGCGCTCAGTGATGACAGCATCAGTCTTAAAGGTGTATGCGCACCTTACCAAAAGAGAATGGTGGGGCGCATACACTTATGAAAGAGTAATTAGGGTACCCAAAGGTACCAGAACATTACACAGGGAAGGGAAGGACTAACCAGGAGGAGCAGGGAAGGGAAGGACTGACCAGGAGGAGCAGGGAAGGGAAGGACTAACCAGGAGGAGCAGGGAAGGGAAGGACCGACCAGGAGGAGCAGGGAAGGGAAGGACCAACCAGGAGGAGCAGGGAAGGGAAGGACCAACCAGGAGGAGCAGGGAAGGGAAGGACCAACCAGGAGGAGCAGGGAAGGGAAGGACCAACCAGGAGGAGCAGGGAAGGGAAGGACCAACCAGGAAGAGCAGGGAAGGGAAGGACCAACCAGGAAGAGCCGGGAAGGGAAGGACTAACCAGGAGGAGCAGGGAAGGGAAGGACCAACCAAGAAGAGCAGGGAAGGGAAGGACCAACCAAGAAGAGCAGGGAAGGGAAGGACCAACCAAGAAGAGCAGGGAAGGGAAGGACCGACCAGGAGGAGCAGGGAAGGGAAGGACCGACCAGGAGGAGCAGGGAAGGGAAGGACCGACCAGGAGGAGCAGGGAAGGACCGACCAGGAGGAGCAGGGAAGGGAAGGACCGACCAGGAGGAGCAGGGAAGGGAAGGACCAACCAGGAAGAGCAGGGAAGGGAAGGACCAACCAGGAAAAGCAGGGAAGGGAAGGACCAACCAGGAGGAGCAGGGAACGGAAGGACCAACCAGGAGGAGCAGGGAAGGGAAGGACCAACCAGGAGGAGCAGGGAAGGGAAGGACCAACCAGGAGGAGCAGGGAACGGAAGGACCAACCAGGAGGAGCAGGGAAGGGAAGGACCAACCAGGAGGAGCAGGGAAGGGAAGGACCGACCAGGAGGAGCAGGGAAGGGAAGGACCAACCAGGAGGAGCAGGGAAGGGAAGGACCGACCAGGAGGAGCAGGGAAGGGAAGGACCAACCAGGAAGAGCAGGGAAGGGAAGGACTAACCAGGAGGAGCAGGGAAGGGAAGGACCAACCAGGAGGAGCAGGGAACGGAAGGACCAACCAGGAGGAGCAGGGAACGGAAGGACCAACCAGGAGGAGCAGGGAAGGGAAGGACCAACCAGGAGGAGCAGGGAAGGGAAGGACCGACCAGGAGGAGCCGGGAAGGGAAGGAATAACCAGGAGGAGCAGGGAAGGGAAGCACCGACCAGGGGGAGCAGGGAAGGGAAGGACCGACCAGGAGGAGCAGGGAAGGGAAGGACCGACCAGGAGGAGCAGGGAAGGGAAGGACTAACCAGGAGGAGCAGGGAAGGGAAGGATTAACCAGGAGGAGCAGGGAAGGGAAGGACCAACCAGGAGGAGCAGGGAAGGGAAGGACCAACCAGGAGGAGCAGGGAAGGGAAGGACCGACCAGGAGGAGCAGGGAAGGGAAGGACTAACCAGGAGGAGCAGGGAAGGGAAGGACCGACCAGGAGGAGCAGGGAAGGGAAGGACCGACCAGGAGGAGCAGGGAAGGGAAGGACTAACCCGGAGGAGCAGGGAAGGGAAGGACTGACCAGGAGGAGCAGGGAAGGGAAGGACTAACCAGGAGGAGCAGGGAAGGGAAGGACTAACCAGGAGGAGCAGGGAAGGGAAGGACCAACCAGGAGGAGCAGGGAAGGGAAGGACCGACCAGGAGGAGCAGGGTGTAATGTTCTGGTACCTTTGGGTACCCTAATTACTCTTTCATAAGTGTATGCGCCCCACCATTCTCTTTTGGTAAGGTGCGCATACACCTTTAAGACTGATGCTGTCATCACTGAGCGCCGGACTGGATGGCTATTTAGATCGCCGGCTCTCACTCACATGTGTTCGTTCAACCTGCTTTGTGCCTTGATGCTAACCTGTCTTGAAGCTCACATGCTTGCAAGCATACCTCGCTGTCGGAACCACGCTGCGCTGATCCCTGTATCCCGCTACCGGATCATCCGCTCTTGCCGAACCTCTCCTCTACTACATTGCTATTAGTGATAAGTACCCCACAGGGGAAACCTCTATAACCTTTATACTAAAGCTTACACTATCTAGCTCTGCATACTAAGGACTATTACTACATCTGCATTATCTAAGATTGCTAGCTCTTGAGCCTACTACCACCTGTTCTTGCACTGGGTTGATCTCTCTTGTATGTCCACCTGCTACTCTGTCATCTACTACCATACATGATTGCTAAACCTATCTGCATCTCATCTGCTACTATCTTACTTTCAAGAACATTTCCTTTCAAGTGTCTGTCATCTACCATCTCTACCCAACCTGTCTCTTCAGCCTATCATCACTGTGTTACTATATACATAAGTCACTCTAGGAAACATCTTATTGAGTGTGTGTATTTACTTACTGAATTGAGATCATCCACACATGATGAGTCATTGGGAGTTGGGATTGGTGTCTCAGCGTTTCTCTACATGACTACTGAAGTGGAATATTTCTGCAGCTGAAAATCCACATCATACGTAAAACGCAGGAGCGTTACAGATTGAACGAACCCATGTGAGTGAGAGCCGGCGATCTAAATAGCCATCCAGTCCGGCGCTCAGTGATGACAGCATCAGTCTTAAAGGTGTATGCGCACCTTACCAAAAGAGAATGGTGGGGCGCATACACTTATGAAAGAGTAATTAGGGTACCCAAAGGTACCAGAACATTACACAGGGAAGGGAAGGACTAACCAGGAGGAGCAGGGAAGGGAAGGACTGACCAGGAGGAGCAGGGAAGGGAAGGACTAACCAGGAGGAGCAGGGAAGGGAAGGACCGACCAGGAGGAGCAGGGAAGGGAAGGACCAACCAGGAGGAGCAGGGAAGGGAAGGACCAACCAGGAGGAGCAGGGAAGGGAAGGACCAACCAGGAGGAGCAGGGAAGGGAAGGACCAACCAGGAGGAGCAGGGAAGGGAAGGACCAACCAGGAGGAGCAGGGAAGGGAAGGACCAACCAGGAGGAGCAGGGAAGGGAAGGACTAACAAGGAGGAGCAGGGAAGGGAAGGACCAACCAGGAGGAGCAAGGAAGGGAAGGACCAACCAGGAGGAGCAAGGAAGGGAAGGACCAACCAAGAAGAGCAGGGAAGGGAAGGACCAACCAAGAAGAGCAGGGAAGGGAAGGACCGACCAGGAGGAGCAGGGAAGGGAAGGACCGACCAGGAGGAGCAGGGAAGGGAAGGACCGACCAGGAGGAGCAGGGAAGGGAAGGACCGACCAGGAGGAGCAGGGAAGGGAAGGACCAACCAGGAAGAGCAGGGAAGGGAAGGACCAACCAGGAAGAGCAGGGAAGGGAAGGACCAACCAGGAGGAGCAGGGAACGGAAGGACCAACCAGGAGGAGCAGGGAACGGAAGGACCAACCAGGAGGAGCAGGGAAGGGAAGGACCAACCAGGAGGAGCAGGGAAGGGAAGGACCAACCAGGAGGAGCAGGGAAGGGAAGGACCAACCAGGAGGAGCAGGGAACGGAAGGACCAACCAGGAGGAGCAGGGAACGGAAGGACCAACCAGGAGGAGCAGGGAAGGGAAGGTCCGACCATGGAGAGCCGAAAAGGGATGGACCAACCAGGAGAAGAGAGAGTGAAAAGGGATGAGGGACTGATTGGGGAAGAGGGGACTGATGTGGAAGGGTGGGGTGATATTTTGGGGTGTCCCACCATAGTCACCCTGTGTTTCCTCCGCAGTGGGAAGAGGTCAGCAGGGTAGGGATGAGGGTCTGATAAGGAAGAGTGGGGGGAAGGGAGGGTCTGATAAGGAAGAGCGGGGGGAAGGGAGGGTCTGATAAGGAAGAGCGGGGGGAAGGGAGGGTCTGATAAGGAAGAGCGGGGGGAAGGGAGGGTCTGATAAGGAAGAGCGGGGAGAAGGGAGGGTCTGATAAGGAAGAGCGGGGGGAAGGGAGGGTCTGATAAGGAAGAGCGGGGGAAGGGAGGGTCTGATAAGGAAGAGTGGGGGTGGGGGCAAGGAGACATCAATGAGGAAGAGCGGGGCAGTGGGCGTGGTTGGGGTGTTTTTTTCGGGGTGTCCTCCCATAGTCACTCTGTGTTTTCTCCGCAGTGAGAAGAGGTCAGCAGGTAGGGATGAGGAAGAGCGGGGGGCACTGATGTTCAAGAGCAGAGTTGGGGGGGGGCAGAAGAGAGGAAGACACTGATGAGGAAGAGCAGGGCAGTTGATGGGTGGGGTGATATTTTGGGGTGTTCCCCCCATAGTCACTCTGTGTTTCCTCCTCTTGGTGCAGTGAGAAGAGGTCAGCGGGTAGGGATGAGGAAGAGCGGGGGGGGGGGGGGTGGGTCTGATGTGGAAGAGCGGGGGGGAGGGTCTGATGAGGAAGAAGAGGACGGTTGGTGGGGTGGGGGGAGGGGTGATATTTTAGGGTGTGTCCCCCCATAGTCACTCTGTGTTTCCTCCTCTTGGTGCAGTGGGAAGAGGTCAGCGGGTAGGGATGAGGAAGAGTGGGGGGGGTGGGTCTGATGTGGAAGAGCGGGGGGGAGGGTCTGATGAGGAAGAAGAGGACGGTTGGTGGGGTGGGGGGAGGGGTGATATTTTAGGGTGTGTCCCCCCATAGTCACTCTGTGTTTCCTCCTCTTGGTGCAGTGGGAAGAGGTCAGCGGGTAGGGATGAGGTAGAGCGGAGAGGGGAGGGTCTGATGTGGAAGAGCGGGGGGGGTGGAGGGAGGGTCTGATGTGGAAGAGCGAGGGGGGGGGGGTCTGATGTGGAAGAGCGAGGGGGGGTGGGAGGGGCAGTTGATGGGTGGGGTGATATTTTAGGGTGTGTCCCCCCCATAGTCACTCTGTGTTTCCCTCCGCAGTGGGAAGAGGTCAGCGGGTAGGGATGAGGAAGAGCGGAGAGGGGAGGGTCTGATGTGGGGGGGGGGGGGGGTCCGATGTGGGGGGGGGGGGGGTCCGGTGAGGAAGAAGAGGACGGTTGGTGGGGTGGGGGGAGGGGTGATATTTTAGGGTGTCCCCCCCCCATAGTCACTCTGTGTTTCCCTCCGCAGTGGGAAGAGGTCAGCGGGTAGGGATGAGGAAGAGCGGAGAGGGGAGGGTCTGATGTGGGGGGGGGAGGGTCCTATGAGGAAGAAGAGGACGGTTGGTGGGGTGGGGGGAGGGGTAATATTTTAGGGTGTCCCCCCCCATAGTCACTCTGTGTTTCCCTCCGCAGTGGGAAGAGGTCAGCGGGTACGATGAGA
>NW_028118941.1:0-10824 GCF_965119305.1 Pelophylax lessonae | reverse complement strand
ATCGAAAAAAATGTAGTGAAGTAAAAGTGGAAGTAGGAGAAAAAAATTCTACTCTAGGAAAGTACAGATACTGCCTTTCGGTACTTAAGTACAGTAGTGAAGTAGTTCTACTTAGTTACTATACATCTCTGAGTAATGGCGGCGATCAGTCACTTTTAGCGGGACTGCAATATTGCAGCAGACACTGACACTTTGTGGGAACCAGTGACACTAATACAGTGATCAGTCCTAAAAATATGCACAATCACTGTACTAAGGACACAGGCTGGGAAGGGGGTTAAACATTTAAGGCGATCAATGGGTTAAATGTGTGCCTAGCCAGTGTTTTTGTGTACTGTGTGAGGTGCTTTTACTAAGGAATGTGCTTAGCAGGGAAGGAAAAAATCGATCGCTTCCCTCATGTCAGAACGGAGCTTAGCCTTGTTTACATTTTGTGGACCATCATATAAATGGTCAAATGTGCTTATTAAATCCGGGCCAGGATTATTCCAAATGCCAGGCGTGTGTCCAAGTCAGGGTTACTCCATCAGCATGGAAAAAGGAAAAAGAAATGCATATACATCCGCCGTAAAGCTGCACCATTCTGGATAAAATGAGAATTCTGATTTTATTTGCTTAGAATAAAGATCACGATTCTCGGCGTAACATTATCTTTTACATTATAAAAAAAAGATGGGCAAACTTTACTGTTTAGTTTTTTTAAATGAATCATTAAAGTGTATTTTTTCCCCAAAAAACTGCATTTGAAAGACTTCTGCGCAAATACAGTGTGACGTAAAAGATTGCAACGGTCGCCATTTTATTCTCTAGGTCTCTGCTAAAAATATATATATGTTTGGGGGGTTCTAAGCAAAAAAAACTGATTTTAACTTGTAAGCAACAAGCGTCAGAAAAAGGTTTAGTCTTTAAGAGGTTAAACTGCCCTCACTTAGTGTCGGTTCACACTGATGCGGGTGCGGCGTTCGCGTTTAATGTCGGAGCGCACTGCTCCTTCATTACATGCGATCGGCTGTGCAGTGCGAGTTCAGCCATACACTTTGTATGGCTAAATTCGCACTGCACCCGCAGCAAAGTCGCACAGGACCCTTTTTTGCAGCCGCATCAGGATCGGATCGCACAGCGGTTCACACTTGTGCGATCCAATCCTGTACGAACTGCCAAGATCGCACTGCGATATGCGATCAAACTGGGGGTGTTGTTAAGATTACATTGACACCCCCAGCGTATCGCATATGGCAGTGTGAACTGCCAGGGGTGCGTTTGCGAAGCGGGAACAGGCTGCGAATTCGCAGCCTTCCCGCATCGCATAAGTGTGAACCGGGACTTACATTATTGCGGCTGCGGAGATCGCATGTAATTCGGAGTGCACTGCTCCTTCATTACATGCGATCTCATGTGCGGATGCGAGTTCAGCCATACACTTTGTATGGCTGAATTTGCACTGTATCCGCACCAAAGACGCACAGGAGGCATTTTTTCAGCCGCCTTAGAATCGGATCGCACAGTGGTTCACACTTGTGCGATCCGATTCTGTGCATACTGGCAGATCACACTGCGATATGCGATCAAACGGGGGGGGGGGGGGGGTGTCGTTAACATTTAATTGACACCCCCTGCGTATCGCATATGGCAGTGCGAACTGCCAGAGGTGTGGATGCGATGCAGGAACACGCTGCATATTCTTTTAACTTACAATACCACTTGTGTAGCAATTGTATATGCCAGGGATCTTCAAACCCCCGGCCTGGGGGCCAGATGCGGCCCTTTGCTTGCTTTTATCCGGCCCTTGGGGCACTATTTTATCCACTGATGCCAACAATTCCTCTCAGTGACACCTCAAATGGGACACGATTTATCCAAATGACACCAATAACTACTCCCACTGACACCAAAGATGGGTCATTATATTGCCCACTGACATCTGGACCTTCTCTACTTCCATTGGCCACATTCCAGGACCCCCTAAAGCCTGAAGGACAATAAACTGGCCCTTCGTTTGGAAAGTTTGGAGACCCCTGGTCTATGCTATCATTTTTTTATTAGCTTTTTCCCCACAAAAGCGGAGTTACCCTTTAAGTGAAGTGTTTTCCGCACAAAGCTTGCTGGAGGTCAGCCCTGGGGCGCTCGGATTGCTCTCAGTACAGATCACCATTCATGACAACTGGAACATTACAAGATCAACATTCACACGTCCTCAGAGAAGAAACACCGCCCTGCAATTTATATCACACATTTCAAGAGGAACCTTTTTAACAGTTTGTGAAGCCAAAATAAATATTCACATATTAAAATAAAAATATAAAAAATATATACAGTGTCTCACAAAAGTTAGTACACCCCTCGCATTTTTGTAAATATTTTATTCTATCTTTTCATGTGACAACACTGAAGAGATGACACTTTGCTACAATGTAAAGTAGTGAGTGTACAGCTTGTATAACAGTGTAAATTTTCTGTCCCCTCAAAATAACTCAACACAGCCATTAATGTCTAAACCGCTGGCAACAAAAGTGAGTACACCCCTAAGTAAAAATGTCCAAATGGGGCCCAAAGTCTTAATATTTTGTGTGGCCACCATTATTTTCCAGCACTGCCTTAACCCTCTTGGGCATGGAGTTCACCAGAGCTTCACAGGTTGTCACTGGAGTCCTCTTCCATTCCTGCATGACGACATCACGGACCTGGTGGATGTTCGAGACCTTGCGCTCCTCTACTTTTCGTTTGAGAATGCCCCACAGATGCTCAAAAGGGTTTAGGTCTGGAGACATGCTTGGCCAGTTCATCCCCTTCACCATCCGCTTCTTTAGCAAGGCAGTGGTCATCTTGGAGGTGTGTTTGGGGTCCTTATGTTGGAATACTGCCCTGTGGCTCAGTCTCCGAAGGGAGGGGATCATGCTCTGCTTCAGTATGTCACAGTACATGTTGGCATTCATGGTTCCCTCAATGAACTGTAAGGCTGGCCATACACTATACAATTTTCTTGTTCAACTTTCCTTTAGATTTACCAAAACCATGTAATATAGGGTCAAACCTAAACACTTTCAATTTGTATGCAGTCAGGCAGGCCCTTGCACTACATAGTTTAAGGTAAATCTAAAGGAAATGGAATAAGAAAATTGTATAGTGTATGGCCAGCCTAGATCCCCAGTGCCGGCAGCACTCATGCAGCCCCAGACCATGACACTCCCAACCACCATGCTTGACTGTAGGCAAGACACACTTGTCTTTGTACTCCTCACCTGGTTGCCACCACACACGCTTGACACCATCTGAACCAAATAATTTTATCTTGGTCTCATCAGACCACAGGACATGGTTCCAGTAATCAATGTCCTTAGTCTGCTTGTCTTCAGCAAACTGTTTGCAGGCTTTCTTGTTCATCATCTTTAGAAGAGGCTTCCTTCTGGGACGACAGCCATGCAGACCAATTTGATGCAGTGTGCGGCGTATGGTCTGAGCACTGACAGGCTGACCCCCCACCCCTTCAAACTCTGCAATAATGCTGGCAGCACTCATACGTCTATTTCTTAAAGACAACCTCTGGATATGATGCAGGGTTATATGTAAAGGTGAGCAATGCGGTGGGGGTGATGGGAATGGGGGCAAGTACTGGTGGGAAGGACAGATGTGAAGTAAAAGGGAGCAAGTGCTGTGGGAGGGGGAGATGTAAAGGTGGGCAGTGCTGTAGGAGGAGGAAAGGAGAGATCTAAAGGGGGAGCATGTTTTATGAGGGGGAAGTAAAGGGGGAGCAAGTTTTGTGGGGGGATGTGAAAAAGGGCAGTGCTGCAGGGGAGGATCTTAAGGGAGGTAGTGCTTGGGGGGGGGGGGATGTGATGTAAAGGGGGGCAGTGCTGTGAGGGGGGGAGAGAAGATGTGATGTAAAGGGGGGCAGTGCTGTGAAGGGGGGAGAGAAGATGTGATGTAAAAGGGGGACAGTGCTGTGAGGGGGGGGAGAAGATGTGATGTAAAGGGGGCAGTGCTGTGAAGGGGGGAGAGAAGATGTGATGTAAAAGGGGGGCAGTGCTGTGAGGGGGGGGGAAGATGTGATGTAAGAGGGGGCAGTGCTGTGAGGGGGGGAAGATGTGATGTAAAGGGGGGCAGTGCTGTGAGGGGGGAGAAGATGTGATGTAAAGGGGGGCTGTGCTGTGAAGGGGGAGAGAGGATGTGATGTACAGGGGGGCAGTGCTGTGAGGGGGGGGATTATGAAGTAAAGGGGGCAAGTGTTGTAAAGGGGAGAGAAAGTGCTGTGGGGGGGGGGGGGGGAGGTGTGATGTGAAGGGGGCAGTGGACACTAATGTTAGGGGGAAATGAAGTGCGGCGAACTGAGAACACTGACGTAAGAACGGGACTGTGATGGGAAGGATCTGAGACATCACACAAACATGAAAAATGCACCTCTACTGCAAAAAACTGTTACTGATTGGACCTCCATGAATTTTATATCAATGCCCCTGCCCCACACTATGTGCATCAATAGAAACACACAGCCCCATAGCCTAGGAAGGCTCCCCCCTCCCTTCTTTAAATGGATGGAATGTTTCCTATGAGGACCAGAAGTTCCAGGAAGAGCAGAAGTAAAATTCAAAACTGCAAGTGCTTGGGAAAGAATATTAACAATCGTTTTATTGGGGAATGTTTATTTTATTGTGCTCAAAGTATTAGGCTGAAAAAACACTGAGCCCCCGTTCACACTAAGGCGACCTGTGAGGCGACCTGGTCGCCTCACAGGTCGCCGTAGGTCGCCTCCCATAGGGAAGCTGCGGACCCGTTCTAATAGGAGCGACACAAGTCGCTCCGACTTAGAAAAAGGGTCCGGAGCTTCTTTGGGGCGACCAGGAGGCGACCGCCATAGACTTCAATGTTATGAAGTCCGTGGCGGCCGCTCCGAGGTCGCGGCGCGCTGCTCGCACCGTGACCTCGGAGGTCGCGGTGCGAAGTAGCGTCGCCCCTATGTGAACGGGGGCTGAGGTTTTAATACTACTTTACTGATGGGCACTAAGCCAAGGCCAACCAATCAGAGAACAGCTTTCAGCAGAAATAGATGTAAGGCTCATTTACACTTTGGCAGCACAGGAAGGTGCACCAAATCTGTCACAATGTCGATCAATGCGCGTAATAGGAAATGTAAAGACAAAATCAGGGCGGCTAAAATAGAACACGAGAGACATATAGCGGAGGAGAGTAAAAAGAACCCCAAAAAATTCTTTAACCACTTGCCTACAGTGCACTTTCACCCCCTTCCTGCCCAGACCGATTTTCAGCTTTCAGCGCTCTCACACTTTGACTGAGAATTACTCAGTCATGCAACACTGTACCCATACAAAAATTGTGTCCTTTTTTTCACACAAATAGAGCTTTCTTTTGATGGTATTTGATCAATACTGGGTTTTTTATTTTTTGTGCTATAAATAAAAAAAAACTGAAAATATCGTGAAAAAACGCATTTTTCTTTGTTTCTGTCATAAAATTTTGCAAATTAGTCATTTTTCTTCACAAATTTTGGCCAAAATTTATACTGCTACTTATCTTTGGTAAAAAAAACCCAAATAAGTGTATATTATTTGGTCTTTGTGAAAGTTATAGAGTCCACAAGTTATGGTGCTATTCATTGAAAATTGATCACACTTGATCACACCTGATGTACTGAAGGCCTATCTCATTTCTTGAGACACTAAAAGGTCAGGAAAGTACAAATACCCCCCAAATGACCCCTTTTTGGAAAGTAGACATTCCAAGGTATTTAATAAGGGGCATGATGAGTTTTTTGAAGTTGTAATTTTTTCCCACAATGCTTTGCAAAATGAAGATTTTTTTTTTTTATTTTTATTTTTTTACAAATTGCCGTATTAACAGGTTATTTCTCTCACACAGCACATGTATACTTGCAACTACACCCCAAAACACATTCTACTACTCCGCCTGAGTATGGCGATACCACATGTGTGAGACTTTTTCACAGCCTGGCCACATACAGAGGCCTAACATCCGAGTAGCAGCGTCCGGCATTCTAGGAGCACAAATTACACATATCATTTCCTGACAACCTATCGCACTTTTGAAGGCCCTGGAGCACCAGGACAATGGAAACCCCCATAAAATGACCCCATTTTGGAAAGCAAACAGCCCAACGTATAATTTTTGAGGCATAATGAGTCTTTTGAATATGTCATTTTTTTCCACAAGTTTTTGGAAAATGTGGAAAGAAAATGAAAACACATTTTTTTTACATAAAGCTGTCCATTTATGCAATATTTCTAACACATCGCATGTACATAGCAAAACTTGCACCCCAAAATACATTCTGCTATTCCTCCTGAGTATGGCGATACCACATGTGTAACACTTTTTCACAGCCTGGCCACATACATAGGCCTAACATCCAAGTAGCGCTTTACACAAAGTTGTCCATTTATCCACTTTAAGACTGGGCCTATTTTTGACACTTGGTGTTTACAAGCTAAAATAATTTTTTTTGCTAGAAAACTACTTTGAACCCCCAAACATTATATATTTTTTTTTAGCAGAGACCCTAGAGAATAAAATGGAGATCGTTGCAATATTTTTTATCACACCATATTTGCGCAGCAGTCTTCCAAATGCGATTTTTTTGAAAAAAATTCACTTTTTTGAACTAAAAAATAAGAAAACAGTAAATTTAGCCCAATTTTTTTCCATAATATAAAAGATAATGTTACGCCGAGTAATTAGATACCCAACATGTCATGCTTCAAAATTGCGCATGCTCACAGAATGGCGCCAAACATTGGTACTTAAAAATCCCCATAGGCAACATTTTAAAAATTTCTGCAGGTTACTAGCTTAGAGTTACAGAGGAGGTCTAGGGCTCAAATTATTGCACTCGCTCTAACGATCGCGGCGATACCTCACATGTATGGTTTGAACTCCGTTTACATATGTGGGCGGGACTTGCGTATGCGTTTGCTTCTGCGCGCGAGCTAACGGGGACAGGGTGCTTTAATTTTTTTTTTTTTTTTTTATTCCTATTTATTTTATTTATTATTTTTTTATTTTTACACAGTTTAAAAAAAAAAAATGTTTTGATCATTTTTATTCCTATTACAAGGAATGTAAACATCCCTTGTAATAGAAATTGGCATGACAGGTCCTCTTTATTGTGAGATCTGGGGTCAAAAAGACCTCACACCTCACAACTACACTAAAAAAGAAAAAAAAAAAAAAAAATTGTTGAAAGAGGGAAAAAAAAAAAGCAAAAAAAAAAAAGCGGCCCTTTAAACCGGTTGCTAGGCAACGTCTTTTGACGTAGCTCCGGTCCTCCAAGACCATAGAGTTGAGTGAGGGCCATCTTGCCCTCACTCGACTTCCTGTCTCTGAGGATCCGGGACCGGATAGTTTTCCCCGCTGCCGGCGGGTCCGGTAAGCTGGGAAAACGTCTGGGACGCGGCAGGAGGGGGGGGGGGCACCTCTTCCCCTGCACCGTAAGGGTAATTCCGCGGCGAATCCGCCACTGGGACCACCCTTATCTGAAAGCCGACCGCCCGCCGTTTCAAAAAATACCGGGGTTATGGGGGCTATCTGCTGCCATAACCCCAGTATTTAGCTTTTAATGGCCGACGCATATAGTCGTTAGGCGGTCAGTAAGTGATTGCATGTATATGGCAAACAGGTGACGATGACTGACGGGGTGACAGGTGACGATGACTGACGGGGTGACAGGTGACGATGACTGATGGGGTGACAGGTGACGATGATTGATGAGGTGACAGGTGATGATGATTGATGAGGTGACAGGTGACGATGATTGATGGGGTGACAGGTGACGATGATTGATGAGGTGACAGGTGATGATGATTGATGGGGTGACAGATGACGATGATTGATGGGGTGACAGATGACAGTCACTGACGGGGTGACATGTGATGATGATTGATGGGGTGACAAGTGACGATGACTGATGGGGTGTCAAGTGACGATGACTGATGGGGTGACAGGTGACGGTGATTGATGGGGTGACAGGTGACGGGCGATGGTCACTGATGGGTGACAGGTGACGGGCGATGGTGCACGGCGGTACTGATGGCAGTCTCTGGTGACCGGTGAACTTTAGGCTATGTTCACATGTGAGCGTAGCGATCACGGTCAGAATCACTGCGATTCTGCCCGTGATCCAGAAATCATTGCAAATTGCGGGGCGCCTGTGCAATGCCTGTGATTTGCAATAGCACCCCAAATGCTGTGCGATGTTGCTGCGATTTCCGCCTGCCGAATCGCGGTAACATCGCGCAAACAACGCATGACGCCCCAAAGAAACTCTTGTACCTTTTTTGGGCGTCATGCGATGTTTGCGCGATGTTACCGCGATTCGGCAGGCGGAAATGGCGGCAACATCGCACAGCGTTTGGGGTGCTATTGCAAATCAGGGGCAACGCACAGGCGTCCCGCGATATGCAATGATTTCCGGATCGCGGGCAGAATCGCAGTGATTCTGCCTGCGATCGCTGCGCTCACATGTGAACGTTATGGGTGTCAATTTCTGGGCACTGATGAGGTGACTGTTGGGTGACAGGTGACATTGGGGGGGGCTGAGGACTGTGTGGGGGGACCTTTATTTGTGTGATTTTTACTTTGTGACATGTGTACAGAGCAGTAACTCACTATTTCTAGCTCTTCTCCCCTCATACTGGAAGCTGTATGAGGAGAGAAGAGCTAGTAACACTGAGTTACTGCTCTTTGTTTACATTTTCTGATCGGCTGTGAATGGATTCACAGCCGATCACATAGTAAACAGTCACTATCAGTGACTGTTTACTACCGCCGGTGACAGCTGTGTTCCTACGGAACACAGTGCCACCGACATGACCGCGCTGCGCGCTCCCGATCGCGCATGCGCGGTCATCTAGTGGGCGCCTTCATTGTGATCGGCTGTGTCATTGGAACACAGCCGATCACGTGGGAAACAGCCGCGCCCATTGGCTGTTTCCCCCCTGCCGGTGACGGGGGGTGTCCCGGGGACACCCCGACACCGGCAGTGCAGGGCGGCGCGCCCGCGATCGCGCGCCTGCCCTGCTTAAAGTGCCGCCGTCATATGACGGCGGCCCAGGATAATGGTCGCTCCGCTCCGCCGTCATATGACGGCGGGCGGGCGGCAAGCGGTTAAGTATATAAACAGTAAGAAAGCGAGGCCAGAACACATTGGCCCCATAAAAGACGACAAAGGAGATTTGGCCACAGAGGACAGAGAAAAGGTGGAAGTGTTAAATAATTTCTTCTCTTCAGTCTTCACAAAAGAATTGGGGGGCTACACACAGCTTGGAATGCTAAACTAAATAATACACCTCAGGAAATACCGCCATGGCTAACAGAAGATAGACTTAGAACTAAACTAACATAAATAAATCACCGGGACCGGATGGCTTACACCCGAGGGTTTTTTAAAGAGCTTAGCCAGGTGATTGCCAGACCATTATTCTTGATCTTTAACCACTTGCTGACCGCTCACTCGAGCTCTACTGCGGCAAAGTGGTTAGTTCCCGTCCAGCGACGTAGACCTACGTCACTGGACTCCTCCCCTTGTGGAGGGCGGCGCACGCGCGCCGCCGGAGGCTCGCTCCCGCTGTATTCAGTCACAGCGGGAGTCGGGGCAGGGGAGGAGCGGCGGTGATCACCGCCTCTCTTCCCCGATCATCGGGGAATCGAGTTTGGAGATCCCCCCGCTTGTGTAAACAAAGCGGGCGGATCTCCTAAGTGACAGACAGTGACAGATTGCAGGGTTCAGCATAGCTGAACCTGCGATCTGTCCCTGTGTCACTCAGTCACCTCCCCCCACACACATTAGTAAGCACCAGGCATACATTAACCCCTCCCTCTCCAATAAAATTAACCCCTTCCCTGCCAGTGTCATTTTTACAGTAACAGTGCATATTTATAGCACTGATTACTGTAGTAATGTCACTGGTAACCCCAAAAGTGTCAAAAATGTCAGTCAAGGGTCCGATCTGTCCGCCGTAATGTCGCAGTCCCGCAAAAAAAAAAAAAAAAAAATCGCAGATCGCCGCCATTACTCGTTAAAAAAAAAAACACCAAAAATGACAGAAATCTTTCCCTTTGTTAGTAAACGCAATAACTTTTGCGCAAACCAATCAAAATATGCTTATTGTGATTTTTTTTACCAAACATAGGTAGCAGAAAACAAATTGGCCAAAAATGTAAAAAAATTTTGATTTTTACATTTTTTTGGGGGGAATTTCATATAAAAAAATGTGAAAAATATTGTTATTTTTTCAAAATTTACGCTTTTTTTTTGTTTATAGCGCAAAAAGTAAAAATCGCACAGGTGATCAAATGCCACCAAAAGAAAGCTCTGTTTGTGGGGAAAAAAGGACGTAAATCTCGTTTGGGTACAGTGTCGCACGACCGCGCAATTGTCAGTTAAATTTGCACAGTGCCAAATCGCAAAAAGTGGCCTGGACGTAAGACAGCAAAATCCTCCGGTGGTAAAGTGGTTAAGGATAGTACTAACGGGTATGGTGCCATCTCATTGGAAAAAAGCCAACATGGTGCCAATATTTATATCAAACCCTGGACCATCCAGATTTTATTTGACTTGAAGCAATGTCTGTGTAATCTTGAGGTCTATGGACCTCAAAACTGCATCAAAATAGGACCAACGCAGTGCAGGGACTACTTTGAAGTCGCACAGATATAAAAAGGTACTCATCGGAAATCATGGACTACGACTTTTCAGTCCAAAGTCGCAGGACAAGTCACACCCGTGTGAAAGGGGCGTTATATATCGGGTCGGTTACCCTAAATTACTGTAAAACAGGATTTTAGCCAAAAAAAGGA